>NC_048312.1:6585849-6658723 GCF_013100865.1 Trachemys scripta elegans | reverse complement strand
CGGCGGCGGCGGCTCTGGGCGCTTGCGCAGTGCGCGAGCCCCGGCGGCGGGCGGCGGAGTCTGGGCGGAGCCGAGCGGCGGGACGGAGCATTGTGCGTGCGGCGCAGCCAGCCGGGCCGGGCCGAGCTCCGCATTCTCCGCAGCCGCCGCCGCCCCGTCCCCAGCAGCATGTCGGGCCGGTCGGTGCGGGCCGAGACCCGCAGCCGGGCCAAGGATGACATCAAGCGGGTGATGGCGGCCATCGAGAAAGTGCGCAAATGGTGAGCGGGCCGCGCCGGGCTCCGGCCCCTCCCCCGGCCGCGCCAGCCGCGGCGCTGCGCCCCTGCCCACCCCCGCGCGGGGCCGGAGCCGGAGCCCGGCGGGCGGGGAGCCGGCTTCACCCACAAGCCATTTCGCTCCTGCGAGTCACGCGAAGGCGGCGTGTGAGGGGCGGGAGAGGCGGCTAGCCACAGCGGGCTCCATTGTGCGGCCGAGCCCCCGGCCCGCGTCCTTCCCCGCTCTGCGGCCGAGTCCCCCGGTACCCACCGGTACCCCCCGGGCCCATGTCCTCCCTCCTCCTGCTCCCTGGCCCCTCCTTCATTCGCTTTCCCCCTCCTGCCCCAAACCCCACTGGCGTGGTCTCCCTCGCCTCCTTCAGCTCCCCCCTCCCATCGCCCCTTGCTGCCCTTGGTCCTAGTTGGTACCGTGGGTCCGTGGTTGGCCCCGTTGCCGAGACCGTCCCGTGCCCTCGATCTCTGTCTCACCCCCGCTTCATGCTGCCTCAGAGGGTATATCTTCTCCCCCCCGCCCCCCCGATCCCATCCTAGGGGCTCTTGTAGAGTCATGGGGGTGCGGGAGTGAATGCAACGCTTCGGGGTTTGTGAAGGGGGGTGTCATCCCCCAGAATCAAAGAAGAGCGGAAGGGGCCCGGCAGGGAGCGGTGCATGGATGGGAGCAGATGTAGTAGGCATGAGTCAGACCCCTACTGTCCTTAGTTCCTTACAAAAGAAACCCGTTTTCCCTTCTCTGAAATTTCCCTGTCAAAAACAGGGACGGGGATGAGGTTTTAAAAAGTATTATTAGTGAGGCTCTTTAGGGAAACACATTTTGAAATGCCTTGTAATGTTGCAGAAATAATCGTGATCTTCGTCCGTAAATCAAAAAGGTGGTGTTTATTTCTTCATGCTTGAGAGTTGGGTGAAAACAAGTAGTAAAACCAGGATCTTGTATTAAAAATCCCAATAGGCTTTCATTTTTTTTTAAAAGATTCAAAGATCATACACAAGCAAATCAGATGTGAACAAAAGTGTGTTATTTTAACATTCTGGTGGTTTTAAATCCTGAGTGGAATTGGAGAGAGAGATATAATTGGTACTTGAATTTATTTTAAATTGCATAATTAAAGGTTGTACCCATAGTAAAATAATCCCCTTTTATTAAACCTTAGAAGTGTTTTGGCATTTTATGCTTTTCTCTTTCCTAGTTTTATTATGAAAATCAACATGAAGTGGTCAAACAATACAGTAGAACAGTTATTGTAGCACAATACACAGTTTCAGTTTTTTGGATGGGATAAAGAGCAGTGTCAATGTGACTCAGGAAAGAGTTACTTTGTTCAAATGGCTTGACCTTGAATGTTCAATAGCTTTTGTATATCTATCCTAAAATGCCTTTTTTTAAATGTATAAAAGACACAGTAAATCCCAGGGACCAGTTTTAATCTGCATAACTCATATATTTGGAATAGGATAAAATGAAGGTTCCTGTTTTAAAGTTATAAATTACATAACAAATTGATTTAACAAAAGATTAAAATATAGAAATAAATCTGCATTTTTCTCTTGTTCTCTCCCTGAACTGGATTGTTGCCATTTTAAAGCCCTTGAACTCTATGAATAGGCTGGTTGGCTTGAATCGGACAAAGAAGCAAAACATGTGTCCACTAATGCAGGACTTGGGAAGGGGATTTCAAAGTAGGAATCCATCTATTGTGTTGGGAGCTGAAGCACTCAGTGTTATAGTCTGATGATAGTACAGAGTTCCTGAAATAATACTTCTACTATGTATTTTTTTAATGCTCTTTGCTGACTGGCTGGTTAGTATTGAGGGGTCAAACACAATAGGTAGAGAGATGTGACAGTACTTTCTCTCAGTGGTAATGTAGCTGGATGCTTGTTTTTTTTTGTTTTTAATTTCCTGATATTTCATTAAAGAGAACTGGTACTTGTTTCCTTTAAATAATACTATGCAGAGTACAGGAGCGAGAGGAGTTTGACTGTGCTTGAAGAGAAGGAGAGGCAGGAGTTTGATCTTTTCTTCATGGCCAACAAATTAAAATAAGAGAAGCTAATCTCTTTTTGCAAGTGTTTTCTACCGTCACAGCAACTGTGCACAGATATTAGCCTGGCTTGTTGTACCAAGAGTAAAGATTTTAGGATTCAAATGGAATTTGTAAATTTAAATCCTCACAGGGTAGATTGTTTAAGGCTGACTTTACAGAATTACTGAAAGCTCTTATTCTGACCATTGCCAGATTTATTCGTGTGACTTCTTGCATGAAGGTCTGACCAGTACTTACATAAACCACTTAGTACAAAGACATTTTTCACATGAATCTGTTGGAACTCATTGTTTTGTTAACAAATCTCATGTCTCTTTGTTCTTGTTTCTCATCCCCATAGGCCATGTAGAATGTAAAGGCACTGAGACATTAAATGTTTTGAGTTATGTGACAAACATTTTTGAGAAGAAGCTTGTTGTGAATAATGAGATTTATACACCAGCCTCACCCAGACCTTGTCAAGAGCTACATATGCAACTTGCAGGGAGAGTGAGTACCACACCTAATTTGTTATAACTGGGAGCAGTTTGTTGCCATTCACATCTTTACTGTGGAAATGCAACCACTGGAGCTGAAAAGTCCCAGCGTGAGTGCTTCCATTACTTGGATCAAAAATGGAGCACTACATAGTTGGACTGTAGCATAACATAAGAATATAAACCTAAAAATGGCCATACTGAGTCAGGCCAGTGACCGGTACCAGATGCTTCAGAGGGAATGAATAGAACAGGGCAATTTATAAAGTGATATATCAGAGTATGCACACAATGTGCCCAGCCATTTGATTGCGTCATCATCAGCCAGGTGGAGAGCTGGTAACCTGCTGTCAAAATAAGTCAGTGGGCTCTTGTCAAGGATATGTGAAATAGTCTGAAGTTGACCGCAGCTGTATTGCAGGTTATTAGAAAAACCCCATTTAAAGAGATTGGCCACACAGGTGCCCTGTCCTATTTGAAACGGGGTCAGAGATGACCTCCAGATGTCTTGGCAGATCAAAACCTGGTGGACAGATGGTTGGGTCAGTGATGAGAGAGTGATTAACAACTGTTGTCACTGTCCTCTTGTTGCACCAAGCAGATTCCACCGTCATATCCTGTGGTGGCACAAATGACCATAAAGGGCATCTAGAAGACAGGTGAGCTGGCAGGTGGTTGAAGGGTCTGTGTACAAAGGCAGGTTGCTATTCTCACGGATCTTGGCCAGCAGCCTGACAGATGCCTTCTCACTGCGAATTTGTGGTGGTGCTGTGTTGTTAAGTATCGGTAGTCACGGCAACGGAGTTGCCCATAAAGTCCTGGTAACAATACGCGTAGCTTTGTTAAGCTCTACATCGTCCAGCCTCGTGTGAGATGAGCAACACCAAACAGGAACACAGTACTCTGCTGTTGAATAGCAGAGGGCAAGGTCTGATGTTCTAAGAATCCGAGTGCTTGCACTCCAGGTTGAACCTGCCAATTTTCTGAGGAGGTTGTTCCAAATGCTGACTTTGGCTGCAGTCTTCCTCAAGTGGTTGTGGTACGTTAATGACTTATTCAATGTCACACCGAAGTAAACTGGGTTTGGATCATGCTGCAGGCATTGGCCGTTGAGAAAAATGTTTAACTAGTGTGTTGCGCTTGCATTATGCAGATGAAATACACTAGAAACTGTTTTGGAAAAGCTTGGCTGCGATCACCATCGACTAAGAGAGTTTGCCATGAGTTTCGTATCATCATTCAAGATCTTGTCAATTTCTGAAGAGACTAAGTTTGGTAGCTGCAGCAGATATCATTGGTATAGATAAACTTGCGTAAGAATGTAGCTGGCAAGTCGTTGATGTGCACATTGAACAGTATCAGTGAAAGAACTGAACCTTGAGGAAGGCTGTTGATCTGATGCTTCCAAGAGCTGCAGCAGTTGCCGATGTGTATTCTAAACCTCCTCTTTTGGAGAAGAGCTCTACTACCTTGACCACCCAACGCGGGGCAACTTGGGAGAGTTTAAACAAAAGGCTTCTGTGCCAAACTGTGTCATAGGTGGCAGTCGGATCCAAGAAGATTGCTCCCGTCTTTAGATTTTGTTGAAAACCATTTTCGATAAAGGTGGTCAAGGCCAGGACTTGATCATAGGTCCTGCGTCCTTTCCTGAACCCTGCCTGCTTGATCTGCAAGAAGACATCCAAATCTGGAGTGATTCGTTGGAGGCTCAGACTCTCAAACACCTTGAAAAACACTGACAGCAAGGATATGGTATGGTAACATGACACATTGTAGGGGCCCTTGCCTGGCTTAAGAATGGCAATAATCTTTGCTTCGTGCCAAGTGCATGGTAATTTTTTCTCATTAATGACCCGTATATAGAATTAAATAAGCCATTGTGATGCCTTTGGTCCAAGGTGTTTGAGGAATTCCAGCAAGGTGTTAGACACAGCAGTGGGCTATGATATCTTGATGGAATTAAGGGCCCTCTCTAGCTCGTCGACCATAAATGGCTCTGGTTGACTCTTACCCCACATTCTGATATCAGAATAGGCACCATTTGTTACATACTTTGCATTTGAATTGCTTCTCCAGTGGGACCTTTGCTACCCACAGAAAATGGCTTGCAACCTCACTGGGCTTAACCTGTGGGCAATTTTGACCTGGAGGTTGTTGAGCAGCGCCCAGCCGCGGATCAAGTTCCAGCACTTCTGACTGGAATAAATGAAGTGAAGCTTCTCTCTAGCTTCCTTCCACCAAGTAAGCCTGGTAGCATCCAGAGACTGTCAGGTGATCAGCAATGTCTGAGTCACCAGATCATTCAAATTTCCTGAGCAAGTCTTGGCGTTTGGCACTCAGGCAGGGAGTGTAAATTGGACAACAGCCCCGTAGTATGGCTGAGCATGTGGCTTTATCAATGACTCCTTGGAATCGGCGTCAGGCTTCGTCGACTGGCATACAACGCGACGGAATGGTAACCACAGTAAGTTCCAGTGGTTCACAGAACTTTTCCCAGTCTGCCTTGCAAAAATTCTACCAACGCTTGGTTGAGCTTTGAATGATGTGTAGCTGGAGCCCAGTGTGGATAAGCGATGGTCTGTGTTGTCTGTGAGGGAAGTTATCAAGTACTATACAGCTCACTAGTTGTGAACAGCCATCTGGTGAACTGACCCGTGAAAGGTCAGACGACCTTTCGACCATCTAGTTGAAAGAAATGTGCCACGTTGTTTTGCATCGTGAATCAACATGAAGTCATTGTTAGTCGCCCAGTCCATCAACCATTCACTGTTGTCATCCAAATCAGCATATCCCCACTGAGAGTGGTGGCTGTTAAAATCACCAGTGAATATTGCTGGATTATCAAGTGTTGGAAGGACCTGCTGGTTCCAGCGCACTCAGCGGTTTAAATATGTTGACAGTCCTAAAGCCACCAACATGGATCACATCATAAAAACTGGAGGAGGAGAATGGAACAGCATCAGATATATCGGAGCACACACATGTTGCATGGCCATATTTGGCATCTGGGGTGTGTGAAATTAGGTTAAAGCCATTTACCATAATGTCCTGCTTCGCTAATTGGAACATGAGTTTCTTGCTAACAGATTACGTCAATACTGTGATGAGTGGCTAAGGCATGAATGATGCTGCATTTGGCTGCTGAAAGGCCCTCAATATTAGGCTGAAGAATTTGAAGCACCAGTCCAAGGTCTTGAAAGTCGAAGGATGGCGATTATATTGGGGTTGCAGTCAGATGGCACGTGACCAGGATTCGTCGCCAAATTTGGTCCACTGGTTGGATCATTAGCTTGCCCGGCCTGGCCCAGGCCGGGTACTGATGAGGAGTACAACATGAACGCTGATCCATTGCCCCCTTGTATCGAGTGATACATCCCCTGTCAACCAGTCCCATCTTCTGGCAATCAGAGGTTTAGGGACCTCTGGAGCATCCCTGACCATCTTGGCTAATGGCCACTGATGGACCAATCATCCCTGAATTTATTTAATTCTTTTTTGAACCCAGTTATACTTTTATTGTAGTCTGAGTATTGCACTCATATATGAAAGATGAGTCCAGGAGCAGGCCCCTCTGCCCAGACAATGGCTCCTACGCACATTGTCCCTACTGTATGTAACTAAGAGGTGAGGTGGTGCACTGGGCTTCTGACTGGGCATAATATCGGTGCACAGTAACTACTATTGTGTTATATGCATGTATGCTCATTTTGGGGTCATTTTTCTACTCAGGCAGAATATGTCCCTTAGAAAATATGCATTGTCTTAGACTGTAAACTCTTTGGAGCAGGGACTGTATCTTCATATATGTTTGCAAAGTGCCTAAAATGGTGAGGGCTTGATCCTGACCAGTGTCTCTGGGAACTACTCTAATACAGCGATTCTCAAATTATGGGGTGGGCCTCCTATGGGAGGCATGGGAATGTGTCAAAAGAGGCCCAAGCTGTGTGCCTTTTTGTTTATTTGGTTGGTTTTTTGTTTGTTTGAAGAGCTGTGACTGTCAGTCCTGGATGGCTGGAGCTTGTACAGAAGGGCTGTGCGCACCAAGCAGGTGGGGATAAAGGGGACAGCCAGAGCCCTGCTGCTCGGGCTCTCCTTCCCCCTCTCCCTCCCAATACCTCACCGGAAGGCAGCCCGGGCATCAACTCTCCTCTCCCACCCAATCCCTCACCAGGAAGCAGCCTGGGCTCGGGCTCACCTGGAGGTGGCAGGGCTCTGGCTGGGGGCGGGCAGTAGGGTGGCTATGTTTGCTGTGAAAAGTGTTCTGCTGCTGGCGTGGCACTGTCTTCAGAGGTGGGTGACGGTTTATGTACTTGGGGGGGAGGGGGAGTGTAAATAACTACAGACACAAGGGGGACCCGATCAAATACGTTTGAGAACCAGTGCTTTAATACAACTGTTATAATAACAATAGTTGTTCACTGTGAATGGTTTTGATCTTTGAGATTAGTGCAACTTACTCAATTAGGTTGTTTCAAAGCTCTGTATCAGTGGGCCTATATTGTAGAAGAGCCTCAAGCATATATCTGAGTAGGTATTGCTGCTGTAAATATACATTCTGTGCATGTGACTTTTGAATACATGTCAGAAATGCTGACCATCCATGATGCTACACGGGACAGTCCCTGTTTTAGCCAGAATATTTATAATTTTACAATCCGCCTATCCAAAAAGTGCTTACAGTCCAGTGTATCTTAATGGATTTAAGAGGCACATCTCTTTTTGTTTCCCCTAATGTTTCATGTATAGCTCAAAGGCTGACATGCATCTTTAGATTCTAGGTAGGATAATTTAGGACATTTTATACTATTCCAAGAGATTGGTCAAAAACTTTGGCAGTTTCTGCCATATGCCAGAAAATATTGGAATATTTTTACTCGATTAAAGTAAGTTTTAGAGTATTTCAATGAGAGAGAGAGAGAGAGAGAGAGAGAGAGTAAATATCTGCTTATTTATTAAAGGCATTTGCATAATGCATATCACAGGATTTTGAGGGGCAAGATATGTGGCTTAGAGTGAGGCAGAAAAATAATTCACAAGTACAGTATAGGGAGTTAATATTCCATAACCCATAATTTCCCACATACACACCAACAATAGAGGCAAGAGGAGACTGAGCCAATCTCCCGGTCTAGGATAGCGCACTAGATTAGGAGTGAGGAAACCTGGGTTCCATTTTCTAACTGCCATTGAGTTGCTGTGTGATTTTGGGTAAGTCATTTAGCCACTCTTACCTCATTTTACCAAGCAGTAATACAGGGATAACGATACTTTACCTCCTTTTGTAAAGCATTTGGAGATCATGGATGAAAATCATAATAATAGTAATAGTCTGCTACCTGTGCCTCCATTTCCCTATGTGTAAAAATGAGGATGATAATATTGACCTCCTTTGTAAAGTGCTTTGAGAGCTACAGATGAACAGGTGGTGGTATTATTATAGAAGTGCTCAATATTTATTATGGAAAAGTCTGGCCCCACAGCAGAGTCTTTAAATGGGACACACACTAGGAAATGTTACCAATGTGTGTGAGAGCTAAGGAGCAAAGTAACTCATTCGTTGATGAGGAGTTTGAGATCATAGTGCTCTCCCAGGTGTGTCTGGTGGAGAACCATAATACGCTGTGGCTAGCTACAGATTGGCACTTGTAGGCATTACCACTGGAGCATCTCTATTCATTGTCTCTCCTTGGACTGTACAAAATATGTGCTGTTTAACTTTCTGAGGTTGAAAAGATCTATTACAGGTTTTGTTGCTGGTATTTCTTCCTTAAAGTAGATTTCCCTACTTTATAAGAATTTCAAAACATTGGCTTTTGCCCTTTCCATTCCCTCCCTGAAAATGATAGAGATCTGGGATTTCTTCATGTGGCACCAATAGGAAATCTTTTGCTAGAGCAGTACGACATGAAACCCCAACCATGTGAAATTCACTTATTTCAGGTATTGTTACAAACTTTAAACTATGTTCTGGCTCTCCAAGGGAGACAGCACTTTAGAGGAAACCTCAGTTTGTAGAACTTGGGTCAATTTGTGCTTTTGCATCAAAATTGTATATAACCTGTATCTTGACTGCAAAGCCTGGTGAATCTCAGCTATTTTGACTGAGTTTTGTGTCGAATTTTGGGGTTTGTTTCAACCTGAAACTGAAAATTCAGGATTGAGGTGGAAAAAATAGGTGCTCATCCACACAGATCAAAATTAAAATGTTAGCACAAAGCTGACTCTAGTTTTGACAAAGCCAGAGGCATCTGAGACTAATACAGGTCCTCTGGAGAATCAGTGGACCAATGGGTTAACGTCTTGCCAACATTTTCCCACCATTGCTAATATTAGAGGGGGAGGGATAGTTCAGTGGTTTGAGCATTGGCCTGCTAAACCCAGGGTTGTGAGTTCAATTCTTGAGGGGGCCCTTTAAAGTTCTGAGGCAAAAATCTGTCTGGGGATTAGTCCTGCTTTGAGCAGGGGGTTGGAATAGATAACCTCCTGAGGTCCCTTCCAACCCTGATATTCTATGATTATTTCAGCTCCACCAACATTGGGAATGTTGGAAGCCCTACCAGAGCTGTGTGGCTGTTGCCAGCATTTGACATTATACAGGGTGGATTTGATTTAAATCACTAGTCAGGAAGACTCGATTTAATCATGGTTTTCTACATAAAAATGCATTCTTGTTGGTTGTTGTAACCTTAATACATATTCTTCACAACTCAGAGATAGATGTAGGTTTCATTTTTAGAAGGTACACACTATACATTGTTTAACAGTGATTTCTTTTGAAAACTTTTCAGATTAGTTTTACAGCTAAATCAGAAAATGAATTATTGTTTGGTTATTTCATTTACCAAAGATAATTGAAGGAGATATTTATGAAGTCATTGGGAGGTGAACTATCTCCAATTCAACAGGATAATCATTAATATTTGGAGAATTTTCTTGCCATGCTGTATTAGGAGGAGAACAGCACCAGACAGACATTTAAATAGTTTTATTTAACTAAAACAACAATATTAAGCGTTCTAGATTTTTTTCTTCAACAGCAAATATAATATTTTAACAAAACAAGCATGTGTCTCTCGCTTCTCACATTTATCTCCAGACTTCTTCTCCTTGTCCAGATCTATTCCGCCCCCAACAATCTTCTATTAATTGAACTTTTTGAAACTTTGCACTGTTAGAGAGCGGTAAGGGATTGACTCTGTGTACACAAATTTGCAGAGGGACAATAGGATTGAGGTCTGTTATTTCTCACCTCTATATATTATTTATTTATTTTAAAATTTTTTTGCTGTTAACAAGCATGTTATCTCTGGAGACACAAATCCACAGTTTGAGAGCTACAAAACTAAGCATCTCTGATGGTATCTTCTAGATTGAGCATTGAGTCCCATTGGGTAAATAGAAAGATTAACCTAAATAATCTATACAGAAGCCTGTGGAACCCCATAAGATTGGGTCCCTAATCCATGAACTATTGGAACTCATTTATAAAACTTCTTAAACATTACATGAATATATTGTCTCATACTATAGAATTAGAATTTATAATCCCTATTCCATGATGAGATATATTTGAGCTCTAATGTATCTTAATTAAAACTATCTTTAGATAGGTTTTTCCCCAAAAAGCATTTTATCAAAAAAATTGGATTTTTTTATTTAAATTGATTTTTTCTTATTTTTTTATTATTTTTTTTAAATCATTGATTTTTATCCACCCTGACATTATATCATCTAACCCTTCACAGAGCTTGATGGTTAAAAGTGCTGGCAAGTGTTATATCCAAGCTAGTGCTTCTAACGTTTCTAGTACTGGTGTAGTTGAAAGGGTGTTAGCACTTTCTCTAGTGTAATCAAGTCATCTCTTTGAGATTTTGTCATGATTCATAGTGCCCCTTTCATGTGGCTGAATTAGGTTGTGTTTTGTGGCTCATTGCATATTCGATTTTGAGTCAGATTCTACTCTCTGATATTCATGTACCACTTACTTCAATGGGAGTTGCATTAGAGTTTGGCCCATTATAAACATACCCTTCAGATTAGTGCAGTCAACAAGAGCCATCTCTGCAACTTGGGGAACTAGTAGACTCTGCATAAAAATGGATCCTTAGGTATACAAGTTAAATGGCAGCTTTCGTACTGAAACACAGTTGGATGAAGAACATTTTGAACCAAAGGACATGTCCTTGGTCAGTGTTTTTTTTCCAATTACTCTGATGCTATTTTTGTGATTCATATTTCTTTATATGACAATAGGGTCGAGAGACCTTTCTGCTAGTCACTATACAGACATCTACAAAGTCACATCCCCAGCTCTGAAGAGAGAGCCTAAAGTTGAAAAAATATTTTCATTTTTTTCAGTTTTGTGCATTCGAGAGATACTTTGTGTGTCTAATAATGGCATTTTCTTTCCCATTCCCCCCTTTCTCCTTCTGCTTGATCCCACAGGGAAGTCATAATTCTGCGATTTTCACCAAACTCTGTTGCAATGCAAGTGAGTGTGATGTGATAAATTCAGCATTATGACATTTCGTGACCATCAAGAGAAGATGGGGTATGCGGGAGCTATCCTTGTTTAAACACACATTGTTTTAGTAAATAGCAGACATGGTAAGAAACTGTAACAAGTAGTGGATTTCTTCAAGTCTGATCTATTTGAAAGCCTCTCTGCTTAAATGGCAATGCTGTATCTGCAGCAAAGGCTTTCAGTTCTTGTTCTGTTAAACAATTTTTGTTTCTGATGTTCAATGCTAATATAAAAGGCCTCTTGACATTTCATGTATAAATGTAATGCATGGTATTCTGTTTCATCCACTAACGTGTTGCATTTATACATGCAATTTGACGCTTGGTTTTCTTTGAGGGCCTTGGGGTTTATGTATATAATTTTTGCATAGAAAGTCTTGGCTATTTAAAATTAGACCTTGAGTGATTATGTAACTTAAGTTCTAGGGTACTGGTGTGTCTAAGGCTATGTCCTACACTAGAGAGCTTACAGTGGCACAGCTGTTCCGATGCAGCTGGGCTGCTGTAAGATCTCTTGTGTAGCCACTTTGTGCTGAGAGGAGGGAGCTCCTGTCGGAATAATTAAACCACCCCCCCCAATGAGTGGTGGTAGCTATGTCGGTGGGAGAAGCTCTCCCGCCAACGTAGCGCTGTGCACACTACTGCTTATGCCGGGGCAGATTACTTCGCTCTGGGGCATAGAATATTCACACCCCTGAGCGACGTAAGTTTTGCCGACATAAGTGGTAGTGTAGACATAAGTGAGTGTGATGTGATAAGCATTAAATTCTAAATACTTACATATCTGTTGCTGTCTTCAAAATATTGTGCAAACCTTTAAGGATCATTATCAACCTAAAACAAATTAAAATAATTTAGACCAAAATGTGATGCCCTTTCACTATCCGATTGTAAAACCAGAAAAATTGGCAAGGATGGTTGGGGGCAATTGGAAGTTAGTATTTTTTTTTATTTTATTTTTTTTTTTTTTAAACCAACTTTCAAGGTGAGTATGGGGAAACTGAGACAGAGAGAATTGACTTGACCCAGGTGTCAAATCAGAGCAGATACAACTCAGGAGTTCCTTGCTTCTAGTCCCATGCTTAGTCAACTACTAGACCAGAGGTGGGCAAACTTTTTGGCCCGAGGGCCACATCGAAGTTGCAAAACTGTATGTAGGGCCGGCTAGGGAAGGCTGTGCCTCCCCAAACAGCCTGGCCCTTGTCCCCCTATCTGTCCCCTCCCACTTCCCGCCCCCTCAGACCTCCCGACCCATCCAACCCCCCCCCCCGCTCCTTGTCTCCTGACTGCCCCCTCCCGGGGCCCCCTGTCCCTGACTGCCCCTCCAGGACCCCACCCCCTATCCAGTCCCCCCTGCTCCCTGTCCTCTGACTGCCCCGATCCCTATCCACACCCCTGACAGGCCCCCCAGGACTCTCACGCTTATCCAACCCCCCCGGTCCCTGTCCCCTGACCGTCCCACCCTCCCAATCCTCTGTCCCCTGGAATCCCCTGCCCCTTATCCAGCCCCTCCCCCCCGCTCCCTTACCATGCCACTCAGCAGAAACTCGCAGCTGTGCTGCCTGGCGACGTGGCAATCTGAGGCTGGAGGGGAAGGGGGAACAGCAGGGGAGGGGCTGGGGGCTAGCCTTCCTGGCCCGGAGCTCAGGGGCCAGGCAGGATGGTCCCGCGGGCCGGATGTCACCCGTGGGCCATAGTGTGCCCACCTCTGTTCTAGACCATGCTACAGTTCATAATTCATACAGCATCTAGCACATTGCGGGTGCTGTTGGAAACACAAATGAGTATCTTATGTTAATTCTATCTAATTAAAAGAAATGCTTTAATTAGCAGACCAGAGTGATTTTCTTTGTACAGTAAATAACATTGAGGACATCAGAATACAATTTGGAATTTTTGAAATGGGAATATGATAAATATTATGGATAAAAACATTGTAGGAAGTACTTGTAGTTTAAGCATTCATCTGTACTTACTTATAAATTATGAAGCTGAACGCTCTTGCCCATTCTCTAGATTTTAAAAGGTATCTGTTAATGTTTGAAACCAGTTAAATTTCTTTACTTGTTACAAATTTTACATTGGCAGCTTAACTAAGAGTTTGTTAAAAAGAAGCTTGTCTTCTACATTCTTATTAGTTCTCGTGCTCTCTAAAGTTCCAGTATTGCAATCACATTTGTAAAGTGAAGTACATGAGTGAGTAGTCCCATTAAGTTCAGTGTTATTGCTCATATGCATAAGTGTTTGCAGAATTGGGGCTTTGGTGGACTTCCATCAAAAATTATTCGTGTTGTGGTGTTTCTGTTCATTACTGTTCATTTAAATCAGAAACAATCCTTTCGGTTGGAGGTTATCAAAAGTTAAAAATACTGCTTAGGAAGCTTAATAGAATTGAAATGTCGGGGCTAATTTTTACACTAGAAGGAAAAAGTTACTAATATAGGTTTCCTCCTGTGTTCTACAGTCTGTCCAGTGAAGATGCTGCTTTGAGGCTGCTTTGAGATGCTAACCAGGTACCTTGAACTTTTGGTTTTCCAGTGCAGCATCTCTAAGTAATATTTTGATGTAGGAGAAGACTAAAAAGCCTTGATACTAAAATCCATTCTTGTTTCCATAACTTCAAAGGCTTTCTTAACTAGAGATGAGTTTAGATTGTCTTATATCCTTAAAACAAACAAACCGTGTATCATGAGAATCTCTTTACAGGTTTGTTCTCCTTAGCATTTGCATGCTCTTTTCTCCACTGTCATTTTTATCATGTTTAGGAACAGAATTCAAACTGAGTTCCAGTTAAATTGGTTTCTGACATGCTTTGGCCATTTGGTATGAATGAATGGGTGGCGCTAAGCTACATTTACAAAATTGTGATCTAAGAACTGAAGCGGGAAACTATTTAATCTGAATTGGAGTTTAAATGCTGTTTTTAAATACAAATTTCAAACAAATGTCAGTGTAGACAAAGCCAAAATTTGTTACCAAAGTGCCATAAATTGTTCCTTTTCTAAGCAGGAAAGAGGATCCCTTCAGGCAGATGAAGAACGAGGTTGACATTGTCAGTAGCCAAAAAGGGAAAAGATGAGAGGGAGGGTGGCGGTGGCACTTCTAGAATGTGACTGCTGCTGATTCTGCAAGCCTTTCTTAAAAACCTTGGAGGAGATGTTATCACAAACGCACAGGAGTGACAAAGCTTTTTCCCATCCTGCCAAGAATGTGTGTTTTACAATGTATTAAATAATAGATTTGGAATCCAGCTGTAGTGTTGTGGGTTTTTTTTAAAAGCAAAAAACAAACAAAAAAAACCCACACCCAAAATCCATAAACGTTTTGAAATCATACCAAATTAATTTTAGTTGTTCCTCAATAATCAATGACATTAGTGTGTTTTTGCTAGGTTTTTAATCAATCTGTTTGCAGAATTTTATTTTGAATCCGCTAACCAGCAGTGATGATCTGTGACTTGAAAACTGATTACCAGAGACTAGATGAAATTTTTCTTGCATTGTGGACCGTCCTTTAATGTTCTTGTGAAATGATTGTTCTCAGGGAGTCAATCTCCCAATCTCTGTTGTTCTCGGCATCTGTGTCATCTCCCCACTCTGTATGTCTTCATAGCCCCATGTTGCAGTGGCACCCTCCGGACAGATTCCCAGTGCAACTCCTCAGTGTCACTTCATGGTTGGCTGGCTGGCTGGCAGGGGTCTATAGAGTGCTGTAGGCTATGCTCTCTCTCTTCCACAGTATTCCGAACCCCAGCTGGTCCAGGGAGCTAGGGTCCAAGAATCAGATTCTAGCCTTCTGCATGGCAGCACATATCGCTACCAATAGGCCAGCCTTAATTTCAAAGCTATTTGACATAGGTGTTGAGTGAACAGTAAAATTGCTACCAGAAAGTTTCTCTCCAAAAATAAAATTTAAATGGTCAGACAGCATTTAGATTTCCAGTATCACTAAATTTAACTATACAGCAACCAAAATACCATGTGTCTGAAAACTGCTTTATACAAAGTTAAATACAATTGAAACCATTGTAGTTGTGTTTTTGGTTGGCTAGAATTCTGCTTAACCATCTCTCTAACCCAGGTCTCATTACTGCTACTGCAGTCACTCAGCTAAGCCAGTAACTGTTCTTAGAATTGTGAAGTTGTTTGCAGGCTATAATTGGTTGTTTTTTAAATGCAGGTAATTATATATACATACTTACAGTATTAAAGATGGTACAACAGAGATCATCTTAACTATATGATAGCCCATTTAAATCCTTGACAACATAGTAGGTCATTTTGTGAATACGAAGTTTTTAATGTTAACTTCTCCTGCATTGTAATTTTATAGGGAGAAGAAATGGGTGACAGTTGGCGACACATCCCTCAGAATTTACAAATGGGTACCAGTAACAGAGCCCAAAGTTGATGATGTAAGTATTTCTGGACACCCTACAGATAGATAGCTTAGAAGTTTTGGAACTGCAGAACAGTATTTAGTTAAGGTTGTAAGGGGACGTATTGTCTGTCCTCAGATCTCAAAGTTAATATTGGGTTGGGCCTTAGTACTTAAATAGAAGACTTCCAAGGGAAACTGAGGTTGCTGCAGAAAGTATTGTTGGTGATTCAGTAGGGTAGCACTTTTCCCCCCAAGTCTCATTCTAATATGTGACTTTTAAAGAGATACTGTTAATTTGAAAGCGAGTCAGTTTTTTAAAATAGTTATAGATTCTGCATCCCCACTTTCCAATGTAATCATATTTTCCTAATTGCCAAAAAAAAAAAAAAAAAAAAATTTCTCACCTTTTTCTTTTTGAAAGATCCATACGACCATCAGAGGAAAGTAACTTGTACAGCTAACTGTGCACAGTATGTATACTGTATTCTTGCTGTGCATCGTTAAACAGTTGCCACATCTCACAATAGAGACACCTTTATTTCAGTGGCTTATGAAGAGATTCCTCTGTGTGTGTGTGTAGTTTATAAAGTGTTTTAGAATTCTTTGGTATAAAAGTGCCATGGAAATGTGAGGTATTATTGTATTGGTTAAGATGCTCAAGCCAAGCAGTATAGAATGTTGTCTGCTATTGTAATGACTATTTTCTCCTGATAAATAAGCATTGCACAAGCAGCATATTGATGATCTTACTGTGCAGTGCACTGTGAATTCACTCTGTTTTTTTGCTATGATAGACACATGGCATAAAACAGCATTTATAATGAAAATAAAAATTAATAGCACTTATCTTTTCATCCGTAGATCTCAAAGTTCTTTACAAAGGTAAGTATGCATTATTACTCCCATTTTACAGGTGGATAAATTTGTGCAGAGAGAAATTGTGATTTACCCAAGGTCTCACACTAAGTCAGTAACAGAGCAGGGAAATATAACTTGGGTCTTCTGAATCCCAGTCTGGTAACCTATCCACTGGACCATGTTGCCACTGTTTTAAATCTATAGCAGAGGTGTGAAATAAGTTGCAGTTTGATGGAACTAATAGTTTAGTATAGTGGTTTTAAACCTGTGGTCTGCAGAGACCCCTGGGGGACCACAGACTAAGTCTAAGGGGTCCGCGAAAAGTGGTTGTTACCAGTAGTTTTCAATGTGGTCTGCGGATCCCCAAGAGTCCGCACACTGCCTAAAATTTTCAAAAGGGTCCGCATCTCAATTTGAAATTTTGCAAATGAAAAAAGGTTGAAAACCACCGATCTAGTAAAATGTCCAAAATAGTGGCTCTTAAAAAAAGACTGAAGCCTGGATTCACACTACTCAAAACCCAATTTCCAGGCCTCGCTCTGTCTTCTGATTGAGGTTATGTTAAACTGAACCTGTTTCTTTACGTGACTTCAGTCATCTTGCAGAATCTGCTCCTTAAGGTGCAAGACATGCCACATCTACCCAGTTTAAAGAAGTCTTCAATCCACCAATCTGCCATTTTCAGTTCAAGGCACCCTGTTTGGACAGTTCCTTTAAAGCAGTGGTTCTCAGCCTATTTATTATAGTGGGCCACAGGTTGAGAACCACAGCCTGCCATCCCCAGAGCACTGTGCCCAGCGCCTCCCACCCAGAGATCCCTCCACAGAGTGGAGCCCTGGACGGGGGCTGGATGGCCGGTGGGCAGCAGGGACCCCGGACCTTGCTGTACAGGACTGGGCAGCAGCCCCGACCTTGGACCCAGCTGTGTGACAGGGCAGCCGGGCGGCAGCCCAGACTCTGACCCCATGTGGCAGCTGGCAGCCCCGACGTCGACCCCGGATGGCAGCCCCTGGACCCTGCATGGCAGCCCCTGGATTCTAGACCCTCTGCAGGGCTGGCTGGCAGCCCCAGACCCCCGCAACATGAGGCCAGTCCCTGCCGCACTGGGTGGCCAAGCAGCTGGGAACCTGGACCCTGTGACCTGGTGGTCTTTAGCACACAGCTGGGCCGCAGCTGTGTGCTAATTGGGCCACTGTTTTAAAGCAGTGGTTCTCAAAGCCAGTCCGCTGCTTGTTCAGGGAAAGCCCCTGGTGGGCCGGGCCGGTTTGTTTACCTGTTGCGTCCTCAGGTTCGGCTGATCGCAGCTCCCACTGGCCGTGGTTCGCCGCTCCAGGTCAATGGGGGCTGCGGGAAGGGCGGCCAGCACATTCCCCGGCCCGCGCCGCTTCCCGCAGCCCCCATTGGCCTGGAGCGGCGAACCGTGGCCAGCGGGAGCCGCGATCGGCTGAACCTGCGGACGCGGCAGGTTAACAAACCAGCCCGGCCCACCAGGTGCTTCCCTGAACAAGTGGCAGACCGGCTTTGAGAACCACTGCTTTAAAGAACCTCTGTCACCACTAGATGGCAAGAAGAAGCTACAAACAGAGCCAATGCCTATGCAACAGTCCAGCCCCTGATTTTGACCTTCCAAGCTATCTGTGGCAAAGCTTAATTGCTTCAGATGTAGAGGGATCAAGTGTGCTGCAAATGTCTGTAAGTGAGGCCTTTGTGACTTTCCGCTTTGCTACTGTGGCCAGTTAGAAGATGTAGATGATATACTTGGAAGCTGCATCCATTGTTGGAGCTACATGGTTCCCTCATGGACTTGCACAACACCTTCCCTCAGCTGTTGAATGGTTGAGATATTTAAATTAACATGCCTGTCTTGAACGTCTATGTAAATGTAATCACAATAAAAAAAAGTTGTGCTAAAGACTTCACTAGCTGACATGCTGCAAAAATATCCAGAGAGTCTCTTGTATTTAAAAGTTTCTTCAAAGCTGAACAGCTTGTGTGTGAAATAAGCTCTCATCAGTTAGGATGCCAATTTTTTCACAGAAGTGTTCTGCATAGAAACTTTTTATCTCTTTGATAAGTGTTGGCACTAATTGGATTACTTGTTATTCAGAGAAAATGATTGCTGTTATAATGTATGCTTTGTTAAATATATTTGAGATGTGGGGGTTACAGTTTCTAGGGTTTTTCCAGGCAAACTTGCCTGCATCCGGCAGAATACTTCTGACATTTTTTTAAAAATGTCCTTCATAGTACATTAGAACTGAATTCATAGACATGTTCTGTGTGAGCATATCGTCTCCGCATAGGCGGATCCTCATTACAGTCATTGAGGCTCTGTATTTGTCTGAGAGTCCTTTCACATGTAACCAGTTAGAATATTTGGACCATAATTTGGCATATTGGGCAAATAACCCTTGATTGTGAGTCTAAAACTAATTGACAGAGGCCCTTTGAAACTAGGTCATTCTAACATTCACATGCTGTTGCAGCCTTGTTTAAGATAAAAGGGTCTCTGCCTTGTGGCACATGAGATCCCTGAACAGAAAAGAGCTATACATTTTGAGAGAACCTAAAGGAAGGAGGGCAAAATCTGGTCTTTTAATTTGGGCACAAGGATTATTCTCCACCTGCCCTTGGCCTACATGCACAGAAGCAGATTAAGGTACCCTCCTAGTGCTCATTAGAATGGTAGGATGGGGTCTTACTAATGTGTCCTGCAATGCTCCATGGCCCCAAAGGAAGTTGTATGCCATTTTAGGGGGCATGGTTAGTGTCTCCCCCATCAATGCATATAGCGCTCCTAGGCCCACCTGAGCTGTTTTGGTGGGATGGTTTAGGAGCTGTTCACTCAGCTGCTACCCTTTTGCTCCCTCCGAAAAGAAATATAGTGTTTCTGGGAAGTGTGGCCTCCTTGATCCAGAGCTGTTAGATTTGTCAATAACTTTCTGAAATATGTATATGTAAGTGTTTGTATTTATGATGTATATTTTAATAGGGGGGGGGAAAACCTTGTTCCAAGGATAGAGAAAAGTGCCCCAGTGTCTGTCTGTCTTGAAATTCTTCTGCAGCCTTGGACCATACTTGATTGTCGTCTTGTTTCTGTCCCTCATTGGAGAGTGTTGCCTGATCATAATGGGTTGGTTACCGAGCTTCTCCCTCCCTGAAAACTGGCTTTTCATTCTCCTTTCTCTCAGCAGGAACTGGGTATTCCAAGAGCAGCGCAGCTGGCACTTTCTCCTAGGAGACCAATTACATCATCTCCTAATTGAAAATGCTGCATCCCTTTCTAGACATGGATTTTCATATGGATGCAAACATCTCTTTTGTTGCTTTAACTCTTGCAGCTCCTGCTATTAGACAGGACATGGAGCAGGGGTGTGTGCATGCAGAACTGTCTTGCTGCTTCTGGGATTTCTCTTTCTCTCATAATCCCTCCTGCTCCGCCTTTTGGATTTAATGCAGAAACTACATTGTATATGGAGAAGGGAAAAGTCTCAGCAGCCTGGGTCAGTGGGAGGGAGGGAGGCAGGCAGGAAACAGCCATCCTTTCCATGTGAAAATTCTCAGTCCCCCACCATTACCATCATGCACACATTCAAAAATGCATGCAAAAAGTGAAGATGCTGTGTCCTAGGTGACTAGATGATAACCTGGAGCAGGCTGTTGCTTCATAATACAGCCCTCCCAGGAGATAATTACCCCTACTCCATTCTCTCTCCAGAACCACTTCATACTCTTTAAAATACTTGGCACTTGCAGCCTGCCAGTCTTTCATCTAGCAATCTCAAGGTGCTTTACCAGTAATGTTTGTCGCTTCACTGTGAGGTAGATCACTGTTATCCCTGTTTTCCAGAATAGGATACTGAGGTACAAAGCAGGGAATTGATTTACTCAAGGCTCCAAAGTGGCAGAATCAGAAATCATGTAAAGAATTCCCAAATCCCAGCCCTTACTCTAATGACGTTGCCTCCACTTTTGGCTTCTAGGGCTTCGCAGGAATTCTCTTGATATTGTCTTTCCTTTTCCAGTTGCCTTTGTAGCTCTTGGGAATGGGGAAAAACAGCAATAAAAATACCCAAAAAACACCTTAATTGTGCATAATAAATTAAACTATATACCTATTGGAGTATTATATACCTTCAAGTCTCCCGATACACCAGCTGTGGGTGAGGAGTCATCCACAGTCTTAGCCCTAGGCAAAACAGATGCTAGGCCGAAAATAAAATGAGTTTTTCATTGTGTTCTGAAGGCCAGCAGAGCTCTGGCGAACATCCAGGAGGAACAAAGTACGTGTTCAAATACTTCTCTTTAGTAAATTTCTACTCCTCTCTCTAAAGAGAGCTGCCCCCAAGCGTAACGTACAGGTGGGCTTTCGGCTACAAAGTAGTATGACTGCACTTGGGAAAGGTGCAAAACTGCTAGGGCCTGTGCTATTGGTTATAGCACTGCAGTAAGCTATGGTAAAATTTCTGTTATAAAGAGAGAGGTGTGGTATTTTGTTCTGCCCACAGAGCTGGCAACCAGCAACTCCCCAGTTCTAATCCTGATTCTTATGCAGCTGCTTCATTTTACCTTGGATAACTCACTGGAGCATTCTGCCTCAATTTCTCCAGCTGCAAAATGGGGGGATAATAATGAGCTACCTCACAAGGGTGACGTAATGTTGTGCAGTGGTTTTGAAGATGAAAAGCAAAGGTCTCCTGATCTGTGAGTAGGGCTCCTAGACACTACAATATACAAATAATAATAATGTTTATAAACACTAAACATTAGCAGAACTTCTGATAATGGTTGCTCTTTTTTTTTCCTTCAGTGGGTCATAAAGAATAAACTGTATAAGTGTTTCTCAGAGATTCTTATGATGACTGCCTCATCAGTGTTCTTGGTAATTCTTGACTTGGCCTTATTTCCCACATGAAAATTATAAGCATAATATGCTTACAGGACTAATGCACTGAGCTGAAAGAGAGAGTTTTACACTAACACGTGGATGTTGGTTTCCTGGCTAACTATTTGGTGACTTTAATTTTTGGGGGGTGTTTTTGTTTTTCAGAAAAACAAAAATAAGAAAAAAGGCAAAGATGAAAAATGTGGCTCTGAAGTGACCACTCCAGAGAATAGCTCTTCTCCAGGGATGATGGACATGCATGGTGAGTGGGACATGGCCAGCCCAAGCTACTCCGTGCACTGTTATAAAGGAAATAACCAGTGGACAAGATTCCTATTGGAATCAACAGGAGTTGCTGGTGTGTACGGGCAGAATTTGCCCAAGTGAGAATAAAAAAAATAGAAACGCATGGCACTAGATCAGTGTGTGGTATAAGTCATTAACGTTGATGGTGGTAAATGCAGTTTTCAGTCTGGCTGCATGTAAAAGAAAATCCCTGTGTCAGCTGTGAGGGAAGCTAAGACACTGAAATAAAACATGAAAAGGACAAAACAAAAATAAGCCCAGTTTCCCAGGTGCTGTTTCGCTTATCTAAGTGAAGTAGTAGCCTTGTGCAGCATACAGACATGGCTTGCTTTGGCAGTGGAAAGCTAGTGAGTTCTTCTGTATGTATTTGCTAACTCATACTAGCTGCATATGTCTTCACAGTGTGTCTGTCCTTGAAGTGCACAGGTAACTGCTTAATAAAATACCCTGTTTCACATTTAAAATATGATAAAATCTATCTTTAAACCGCTTTTTCAAATTTAGCAAAGCAGAGACTGTCTATTGAAGTATGTCTTAATAGATAGTGTGAAATGTTAGTAATTTTTAATAACCTATGTAGGGAAGAAACATGCTCATTTATATACACACCTGTTTGCCCTTCCCCAAACTCCAAAGGAGCTGAAAGAATTTTGTGGGGAGAGACTGAACACATAACTTCATCCCCAAAGTAAATATTTCAGGAAGTCATCAGAATGTGAAAGCAGAGCGCTACAATGGAATCTCTTCTGCAACTTTAGCTATGATTGTCTGTACTGCATGGGTATTGTAATAAATTGTCGGGAGGAGTGCTGTGATGCCTAATTTAGGATTTTAAGGCATTTTGGAGAGTTTTGGATGGAAGGTGAAGGACATAAATCCACACCGTGTAGAGGTCAAGCATAGGAGTTTTACACACAGTGCTGGTGGAGTGTTATCTTGCTTATTAGTCTCAGAGACACTGTCAATCAGTTGATTACAATAGAATATATAGATTTTCCATGGGTGGGGGAAAGTGACGGGGTAGGCAGTTCCACACCCCGGGATAGGTTTTGCAGCAAGACAAGATAGCACATTAGCCAATGGTTAACAGGTTACATAATGTCTCCACCCATGGTCTCAAGTTAGCAAGTTAACATTTTAATTAATACTTTGATAAAATGTTATTGGTATAAAATATATATGTTGAATTCTGATATGGTGTCCATAGGAATGGAGCAACTCCTTTGATTGTCCAACAGGTACATTCCTAGGGGTGAAAGCAAAGAAACAGTGAAAGTATATGATGATAAAGATTGTCTCCTTTATGTCTTAAGGCAAGCATTGGTCCCTTGGAAGGGAGGTGGAAGGATGCCATATCTTATACTGACGTGCCAACTTTTCATAAACTCAAGGTTGGATCTGTAGGAAGAACGTTTCCCTACAGAAGGCTAAGAAATGCAAAGCATTAACGAAGTGGCTATGAGACTGGGCTATTGGATAGCTTGAATGTTGTGTACAATAACATATAAAACAGAATTCCTAATTTTGAGTTGTGACAGACAAAAATAACACAGGAGACTTTCTTGACAAGTAATTGAATCTTCAGCAAGACTTTAAATTCATGAGAACTTTTGCTAAAAATCCTCCTGGAAAATGAAAGTTCCTTTGTGTTATAATTGGTATGATGAAATAAGCACATTGGGCTAATGTTATGAGAAATGGAGAATCTTTATTTTCAGATCGCCTGCTTCTCCTCTCACTTGTGCCAGGTTTACACTTGTTTAACCCTATTGACTTTAATGGAGTTACTCCTGATTTACACCATTGCTAGTTAAGAATTGGGGCAAAATTATTCTTTCAGTACCAAGAAAAAAACACTACTCTCCTGTAGTATTTGCCACTGGGAAGACTTCTCCTTGATAAAATTAACCAAACCAGAAAATGAAATTTTCAGTTCCCAGACTAAATGCTGACAGATTAACAGAAGCAAGGTGCTTTGTTGAGTGTTACCATGGTTTCTATCAAAACGGCATCTGTATAGCTCAGCCATGTTGAAATTCCTTAATTTATGGATGTCTAGGTAGCAGCAATGGCCAAAGCCACTTTCCCATCGGCGTTTGAGTAGAAAGGTTTGACCTTTTGAAGATGCAGAATTTTAGCTTCAGTAATTTGCACCTTTGTCCCCCATCTACACAGACTTCTAGTGTGACTTTGTCTTGGACAAGTCATTTAATCTGTCTCTCCTTTCCCCATTTGTAAAATGGGGATAATACTTTTTCCTTGCCTTTTGTCCATCTTGTCTATTTAGATTGTAAGCTCTTTGAGACAGGGACTGTCCCCGATTTTGTGTGGTAACTATCTGAGTTGGGACCTGATCTCAGTTTGGGCCTTTAGGCCCCACATCAAAACAAATAATAAAAATAAGTGTTATCTATGGGAATACACCAGAAGGCCCCATGAAAACTTTACCTGTTACAGAGGGATACTGTGTGCTTGATGAGCAGGTTGATTTATGGGGATTATGTTACAGCTGTGCTCCAAGATCTGTACTGGTTGGCTCTCAGTTTCTGGTTGCAATTCAGCTGTTGGTTTGTATCTATAAAGTGGTTTGGGAGTGCTTCTTTCCTTGCACGATACCCCTACAGATGATATTAGATGAGGCACTCAAGCAGGTAGCCCCTGGTTTCCCCAGGAACTGGGTGCAGGCAGGGCATTCCCACTGAGGGGCTCTTGATATTCGGATTTGCTTCTCCCTTTGACTTGACGTGGCCCAGGTTTGTAGACCTTCAGGATGCTCTGGAAGGCCGACCTGTTCTTTTGAGTATAGGGAGGAGCATGAAGGGTAAGTATTCTTAGATATAAATCTGCAGGGTAATATTAATAGTCTAGTTGGGTACTGATGCTCTTGATGAATGAACTGATAAAATATAGAATTCTGGCATCTGATAAGAGTTGTATATAAATCCAAGAATTTTGTGCTGCTATTATTTAGAGCCCTCAGTCACCATATCTGAAGAAATATACCCTATAGTTAAGCAGCACTGTGTACAAAATCGGGCATCAGAGAATGTCCGTTGAGTGAAGGGGACTTAAGTGTAAAAAGTCCTACTTATGTGTGAACCTGAACAGTCCTCAGCTCACCCAAAATTCCCACTGAAGTCACTGGGATGGCAAGTCATGCAGGATCACATCCAATATTAACTATGCAATGATGCGTAAAAATATAGAACTTCAAGAAGAGACAAAATGTCCTGTTTCATTCACTTTTAATCAAGGTAGAATTTTTTTCCAGATGACAATAGCAACCAGAGTTCAATAGCTGACGCTTCTCCAATAAAACAGGAGAACAGTAGCAACTCAAGTCCAGCACCGGAGCAGAACTCAGCAACACAAGCAGATGGCACTGAAGTAAAGTCTGATGAAACTCAAGCAGACGCAAAGGAGCAACCTGGTTCAGAAGGTAATACATATAGATATATCTTGTGCCTGCAGCTTTTCTAATAGGAAGCACTAGTTCAAACAAATACTTGAGTTCAACATTCTTGATAAGAAAGAAGCTCAAATAATAAAAGTGGAACAGAGTGACTGGCATGTGATACAAAACACAACCATACATTCTTCCGAAACAACAAATACAGCTCACAAAACAACTCACAAATCAAAAATGATGAGTTGTCAGAGTCCACATGTTATTAGCTATTTAACTTCTTCATAATCATATCTAGTTGGCTTAAGTCTTCTAAACTTCATTGCTGTGTAAATAAGAGCGAAGACCTTGGTATGTAAGTATTTTATTTATGTACTTAAAACTCCTATTGACTTCACAGGGAGCAAGAACAGGTTTAAACTAAATTACAACATTAATTTCTTCCATGAGAGTTCCACTGACTTCAGTGGTAGCTGGCCCAGGTCTGAAATCTTTACTGCACCTGGATGTTTCGCGGCTCCAAATAGAATGAAAAATATTTTTCTGCTTGGTTTTATACCTTAGAAATTCAGGTCCTGCCTAGGTTGAAGGACTGACTGCGAACTAGTGAAATGGTTACATCGCGAGAGCTAAACAGGTGAAAATTGATCATCTGAGAGGGGAAGAGATTTTTATTGACTTTAAAACTTTTATTATGTAAAACTTATCTAATGTCAGGGATTTTCAGTTAACTGAAAATTAACATTTTAAAGGAGGAAGTTGCTTCAGTATTCAGCATCCTTGGGCTTTCTTGAGAACTCACAATAACTCCCTTATATTGCTCATTGATGCGCCAGTGAAAGCAGGGAAGGTTAGACTTGACATTCCAGATATTCTTAAGGTAAAAAACAAACAGAGGAGGGGGGAAACCTTAAAATAGATAAACCTTTTAGGCTGGTTTAGTCCATACCATGAAGCAAAAAAATAGGCATAAACCCCAATCTTAAAAAATCCTTTGTAGGTCACTGTTTAGACATTTATCAAAGCCTTGATCCTGCCAGGTGCTCAGCCAGTGGGAGTTGAGGATGCGCCTCACCTAACATGATTGGGTTCTAAACGAAAATGGAACTAACAAATATTGATATTTTGTAACTTTTATGTGTACATTTTTATTTTAACTTTACTTTTTTTAATTTGCTTTGCTACATTTCTTTTAAAGCTAACTCTGAATTTGTATGCCCAGATTTCTAAAAAAGTACATAATGTATTTTATTTGCTGTGCAGAAAAACAGCCAAACACGATGTTGGTGAAAATGTTTTAAATCTTACTTTGTTAATGCTATATTTCTTTGGTGCCCTGTAAAATTTTAGTTACTGAAACATTTGCTGTGTATTTATGCAAAATCTTACGTTGTGATGTTTTGAAAGAAACCATTTTCTCCTCCCTATTATAATAGATAAAATATACTCTTAACAGCATTCTAATAATCTGGTTGCAAAATACATGCCATAACAAAGCATTTAAATTGTCCTTGGCAAATCTTTTCCTATTGATTCAGTTCTTAATTCAGTAGATCCAATATCCAATTTAAATTTAGATCAGTTATCTCAGTAATATTAGAACCACGTACATCATGCTAAATACCTTCAATGACTAGAATGTAACTGTTAGATGCAGGGCAATTTGGCAGCCAAATCACTACCAAAGTAGACACAGGAAAGCCAAATTTTATAAAATAGTATTCTCAACTGACTGCTCACTGAGAACTGTATGGATTTACTGCCAGATGGTAAACTTGCCTTTAACTTGTTCATGGGTGAATTCAGCCGATTACATAATGTACATGCTCCCATGACTAAATTTAGGTTCAAGGAAAATCTTTCCTTGTGTTGATTCCAGGGTTATTGCTGTGAAATGAGAGGGAGAAGCTAGGGTACAATACATACTAATCTGGCCTTTGTGCTGGTTGGATACTGTGTTTAATTAGGGATTCTAAATCCAAATAACCCATCATTGATTGGAGAATGATGCTGTTTGATCAAATAGCTTTGATTGTGACACTGCCAAGCTGAATTTAAATAGCAGGTAACAAATTAAGGACCCAAATTCCGCTGTACATCTTTTGTGACTATTTTGAAGTCATTGGGGAAGCTTAGGGGAAGAATTGGCCCTAAGTGCTTAAAATCAACATTTGTATAATGAACAAATATTTTAGAACGCTTTCCTGTGTAAACTAATTATTGGCAGGTCTGAATGACTCTGAGGACAGGTAAAGGTAGGGCCCTACCAAATTCACGGGCATGAAAAACGCATCACGGACTGTGAAATCTGGTCTTTTATGTAATTATATCCTATACTATACAGATTTCACAGGGGAGGTTAACGTTTCTCAAACTGGGGGTCCTAACCCAAAAAGGGGTTTCAGGGGGGTCGCAGTATTGCCACCCTTACTTCTGTGCTGCCTTCAGAGTTGGTTGGCCAGAGAGCGGCGGCTGCTGGCCAGGGGCCCAGCTCTGAAGGCAGCAGCACAGAACTAAGAGTGGCCATGCCATGCTATCCTTATTTCTGCGCTGGTGCTGGCAGCAGTGCTGCCTTTTGAGTGGGTGGTTGAAGAGCGGCAGCTGCTGACTGGGAGCCAAGCTCTGAAGGCAGTGCTGCCGCAAGCAGGAGCACAGAAGTAAGGAGGGCAATACTGCCACCTCCCAATCCCTTTTTGGGTCAGGAGCCCTACAGTTACAATACTGTGAAATTTCAGATTTAAATATCTGAAATCATGAAATTTATGATTTTTTTAAATCCCGTGACCGTGAAATTAATGAAAATGGACCGTGAATTTGGTAGGGCCCTAGTATTGGGACACGGATCCTTTCACCTAAAGATCACCAGGATCAGGCACTTAGACTATAGCGAGTCTTCACATGCATGAATTCGAGATGGGCCAAATGTAGGTCCCATCTGCTCTGTAAAATCATTCATGTCAGGGACCTGTGTATACCACAGTAACCTGGCTTGTGTGCAGATGCACACAAGGTTAAAACATGGTTAGGTCTTCTAAACATGTAGTTTAACAGTGTCAGAAAGTTGTGCAGTAGTACAAAAGGAAATAAAGCCCCTGCTCAGAAGTGCTTTTAATCTGGAAGTACTGAAGACTTAGTGTTTTCTTATAGCCACACAAACAATTCTGTGGCAGTTTAGAGAGAACCCCCCACAAAACCTCAAAAACAAACATCTTGCATATGACTGAGTCATTTTGAGAAATATCACTCTTCAGACCACATTCAATAAAATATTTTCTGGAGAAGGCTTGCCTTTTGGTAACTTTATGTGCAAAGTTTCAGAAGGTGTTCAGTAACCAATAAAGAACTTTTAAATCTTACCCTCTTTTTCTTGGGGGATTTGAGAATTTAAAAAATATGAATTAGAATATAGAAGTGATGGGTATAGAGAGTGGAAGAAGGGAATCTATTCAAAAGCTGCTTATTAGAGTGAGCAGCAATAAAAGTTTGAACCAAGTAGGAACCATTGCAAACTTGAACATCTAGGGGAGATTTCCCACAAACATCCAATAGACTTGAAAAACATATAACCTTATTGATGAAGCTAGACTCCTAGATACTGTGTTAGAATGATTACGTGCCACTTTTTGTAGGAATGGTTTTTAAGTGTCCTGGGGGTTAAATTCCAGTTCGGTAATTAAATTCTGCATATCTAGCCGCCATGGCCTCCCACCCAAGTTTGTTGGATAAGTTATTCTTTTACTTCCTGTCTCCAACCCTCCATCCCACAGGTAGCTGCATTTCACTACTGGTTGTAATAATTTCCATATTATTTATATACTTCATCTACTTATTTTGAAACTATTCACGTGTGCCAAGTACTTTGAAATCTTTGTGCAATACAACTGTGGATCATGACTGCCTCTAGTGGCTGGTCCAAGCTACTGTACACCTTACTACTAACACACAGATAAAGAGAATTCTTTAGTTTAGCTCAAGTGGCAGAAGCCTGTGGTTTGGGTGCTGAATATTATGGGTTCAGTCTCCACTGATAATTCAGGTGTTGTTGTGTGAATGCAATCACAACTGGTTATTTTTGAATGAAAGGTATTATATGTACATTAGCATTAGAGAAAAGAACAGGAGTACTTGTGGCACCTTAGAGACTAACAAATTTATTAGACCTTAAGCTTTCGTGGACTACAGCCCACTTCTTCGGATGCATATAGAGTGAAACATATATTGAGGAGATATATATACACACATACAGAGAGCATGAAGAGTAAAAGCTTGTATTGAAAGTTGATTCTTCATGTTTAAAACAGTTTTTACTCTTTCAGATACTTCTGATGAACAGAATTCACAGTCTTCAATGGAAAATTCCATGAATAGTTCAGAGAAAGCAGAAATTCAATCCTCTGGAGAAAATGATATAACTACAGAGGCATCTAAAAACTCTCAGGTAATTTTAATTAAGTACAGAAAAGCTACTTTTACAAATTCAATATCAACTTTAAAAAAAAGTTTAAGAAAAACTGTCAGGAGGCCAATCACGCTTACATTTATTTCCTTAGCTGTGTTACTAAGATCACCTTGAATCATAGAATATCAGGGTTGGAAGGGACCTCAGGAGGTCATCTAGTCAGGGCCGGCTCCAGGCACCAGCTTGCCAAGCAGGTGCTTGGGGTGGCCACTCTGGAGAGCTCACAACCCTGGGTTTAGCGGGCAAATGCTCAAACCACTGAGCTATCCCTCCCCCCTGGACTATTAAATAATTTTAAATATCTGATGTGCTTTCACCATTCATTTGGCCTTCTGTTTCAAT
Source organism: Trachemys scripta elegans (assembly GCF_013100865.1). Lineage (NCBI taxonomy): Eukaryota > Metazoa > Chordata > Testudines > Emydidae > Trachemys > Trachemys scripta. The sequence continues at coordinate 6,628,768 of NC_048312.1, read as the reverse complement.
TTCATTCACCTTTAACAGTAAGAAGACTGATTAGTTTCACTTTCAGGCTCATCTGCACCAGCCCATGTCTGATATGTAAGGAAATGTTACAATCCAAATAAGAAAAATTTTATTTACTTAGTAAAGTAAATGTATTCCTTTAATTTCCATTTGGAAATAAATATATTGTCTTTATAAAGCAGAACAGCTAATAGAGCTGGCAAAAATGTAATGCTAATAAACTCAGTGGGTCAGATTTTGGTTTGAGGTATGTGTATGTCTGCAGAGCCATGGTTGGGAGAAGGGCTGTGGCTTGGGAATTATCCCACCTAAATCTGCACTACAGGTCCTCTGTGAGACTTGGTGGTGGTTTTATGTCTGAGTGCACATGTGCCCACTTCCAACCTCACACACCCTGTCCTGCAGAAATTGCTGCTTCTACTAGAAGGAGTAATTTCTGGGTCTTTGTTTTTTGTTGTGGCTGAGTATGGAGCTGAGGTAAGTCACAGATTGATCACATGTTACTGCTGTTGCTTTGGAGTGTATACAGTGGCTACCTGGAATCAGGATTTTGCCCTATGTGACTAGGTAACAAGACGACCAAGCAACGTGAGGTTTAGAAAGATGATTTCAGGAAGTGTGTTTATTTGGTTATGTCATTCACATCCTAGGATATTTTGTGTCCCCCAAGTAACATGAGAGTATTCACTTTTTTAATTTTAATCTGATGTCTACAGCACCTAAGATTCAGTCCAATGATAACATGAATTTTCTCTCTTTCCTGTTAAGGACTCTGAAGGAGTGCCACCTTCTAAAAAGATGAAAGTAGAGGCTTCCCAACAAAATGTTGAAGAGATTTAGACTATAGATTTTCCTGATCAGTTTTTATGTAAGGTACATCAGTGGGCTTAATCATAGAACAACTTTACTTAAGCATCTTCTCTTGGATGAGGACAGAACTCCTAACTTTTCAAGTTACCAAGCAAAAATCCAAGAAAACCTAGCAAAGGTTTAACTTCTCAGACACTGAAAACTTTTTCCTGTGAAACAAACATTGAGAACTTTTAAGTTACTGTCTCTGAAATGGTTGGAGTAAACAACTCAGGAGGGGTCTACGCACTGTTTCTAAAGTCAAAATTACAATTATGTTGCTGCTGGTTTTTTTGTTTGTTTGTTTGTTTCCATTTCTCTATTTAACAATGTAAGATATTTAAGGATGGTACAGGTCAGGTATTAGCTTTCATGTGAAGTTCATTGTTCTGGCGTGATGTCTGCTTTTGTTTTGTGCCTTGTGTTCTGAAAACAGTGCTAATTTTTAAAGTTGTTTTGCAGCTGTCTCCTTTGCAAAGTGGCCTATGTTTGTATAATGCCATGTAGTAAGTTTTTCTGTTTTTTTTTATTTTTTTTATTTTAAATCCCTGGTGCTTAAAACTTAACAAATAGAGATAAAATTGATCTGGAAGCCATTTTCACACTTGGAGTCCAAGGAGACAAAGAAGCATCATTTTATTTTTCTGCAACTACAGTGGAGACCTTTTATTGAATGCCCAGCATTCGCAAATTGTAAATCTGGTCTTTTAAACTATTCTTAACTTCATCGGAAGTTAATATGATTTATTTACCATTTATATTCCAGATCTGAATAAATTTAATAGAAGTAAAGTAGATTAAGTAATAGGTCCAGATCTCTGTACTGGGTACAGTAATTGTTTTATTAAAAAGTTCCACTATAAAGATAGGATCAAAGGGATTGATGTGCAGCATATGATTTATTCTGATATCAGGTTTTCACTGAACTGGATTTCATTGTACTGTTCTTAAATAAGATGTTTACTGATATATTCCAGGCTATACTGTATTTGGGATTTTTTTAAACTTTCAGCTTGTCTTTGTAAATAAGTCTTATTTCCATAATCTCTACATTACTGATAGAAATTATCCTTTCTTTTCAATTATGTTGATGCATGCTTATGCTAGGCTTGTTTGAGAGGCTCTGAGCACGTGTAACTCCCTTCAAGTCAATGGCATTTAGAGGTGCAGAGTATCTACATGGATCGGGCCTTTTAGGGCCTGATATTGCAATGGGTTTATTACTTCCAGGGAGGTGCCAGGCCCCTTCAAAACCGCGTCATGTCCATGGTAACTACTTGTGTGACTAAGGAATATTCACATGAGGTGTTATTCAGATGTTGCTGGATTGGGCCTTAATCTTCATTCGCTCTCAGAGGGAGATGGGTCTTGTAATTTAAAACAAGATCCCACATCTCCAAAAAATTGTGCAGCGTGTGTAATCTGAGATCTGTAAATATTTTTTAAAATGATAAATCTTCCTGTCCACACATTTTCATAATTAGCTCTTTGTAAACTTGCTTATTTCTGAATTCTCCAATGGTGAAAATGGCTTGAGCTTTGACTACTACGTTGCATTTGCAATTACCACCTTAATTATGAAGAACAATTGGGAGTAGGAGAGGAGTGAGGAGCCAATGCTGACCTTCCGTAAAATGTCTGTTGGATTAAACTCCAAAGTGACTTGCTATGCTCAGATTGGGAACTTTTCCTTTTATGTTGAAATAAACTTTTTTGGATCTCAACTAAATAAAATTTGGTTGCAAATCATTCATGAAACCAGTGTGCTCCCTAATAAGTTTTTGGGTTCTCTGGTCAGATCATGAAGTCCATTAACTTCCTGAAAATAAGGAACCGAGGAGCCAAAAGTTATATTTGCACAATAAACATATTGGAATGGTATAGTAATTTCTCTCTTGAATTGTGTGTATGCTTAAAAATGTTGATAACTGGTCAATGGCTATCAGTTTGTATGTATATTACACTCAGATTTAATTGATATTTTGTGAGAAAAATTCTATTTGATATATAAAATGGGCAAATTAAAAAAAAAAATCAGACTTTTAAAAACACGGATTCACTAGCATTTTAATTTTGAATGCTAAAACTACATGAATCTGATGCCACCTTTGACAAGTAGTCATGTTTACTGATCACCATCTTCAGATGTGTCCCAAAATGTTTTTAATTTTGATTTTTCTACAGGTTTCCGAAGGGATAGATAAGCTTTTTGATTTCAAAGCTGATTCCTGTACTTTAGGAAGAAAAATATAAATAGCACTAAAATACCTCAAATTTTTCATTAGATAGAAATGTTTATTGGCATTACTGACACCAACAGGTTTAACTATAAAATTCCTTCTTTTCCTCCTGTGGCTTCTGCTCAGAACTGTGTCCATTGTACTGTGGCTTGGAAAACAAACCAGCTATTGTTAGTGGCTTTATTTCTAAAATAGTAACTTTTTATTTACAGCTTATACAAAATACATTCAGAACTTCTTTTAACCACCGATTCTAGTGACAGACAATTGAAAAAGCAGATTCCTTAAACCTGTTAGTGTCATTCTCTAAGAAGTGAGACCTTGACATTACCTGGTATGAAGAAATCCAAAATAATGTATAAGACTGTTATTAGTCTTTCTTTGAAGTGCCTGATAACATTAATGGGCCAGTGGATGTGATTAAACACATTTTAATGCCAGAAAGTACAGATGTGACCAGACCAGAACCTAGGATCCAAATCTACTTGAGGTTTGGAACCGCATCTAGATTCAATGTTTTGGCTTGGACCCATCTCTACCAGAAATTTGTTTTATGAACTCACTGTAAAAGAGTGTATTGAAACCATTGAGACATGAAGCAGAAGGGGAGTTGTAATTTACTTCGAGGTAACTGAAAGTTCTCATACAGCTAATGTTTTAGAAATAGTGCAAATATCAAGAAGTGCTTCCTTGCTACATGCTGAATGTTGGAGCTTCAGTTACAAAAACAAAAGAAACTAGAAGCAAAAAAGTAAATTAGCTTAGGTTGTGGAACACATGAGAAGGCCTTCCAAATAAGCGATTTACGCAGCCAAACGTTTTATAGCAGAACTATTCCTTGGAATTTTTATGCTTGGGAAAGTAGTTGTTAAACATTCCAAAAAGTGCTGGCACTTACAAAACAACAAATCAACAAGGCAGTATAAAATATGGTTTTGGGTGGCTATCTTCATACATAAACATTGTCATGTTTTGGAATGTTCTTTATATCTAAGGGTCTGTTAGAAGATGTAAAGAATTCTGTTTTTTTCTCCCAATACCTAATCGTTTTCCATCTTATGATTTTTGTGTGTGTTGTACAGCAGTATAATTTTTCACTTATTTATTCCATCAGTAGCTATGGTTTGTACAATGTACAATGGTTTCATTTCAAAAATAAAATTAAAAAATCACAACAAACATTGCGTGAATAATTTTTGATTAAAAAATTTAAATTTAAGGAGTTCAGTTTGTTTCTAAGTTAAAATAAATTTCAATTTTTAAATAGATTTTTAAAAAATTGTGCATTCTGTGGTGTCTGATTCCATAATACGTAAAACAAATATTGCAATCTTCCTGTTTCTTACTGAACTATAGTGTCGTAATACTGCTTCAGTACGACCTTGCTAAGTTGCATGGATGAATGAGTGGTCTCATGGAATTAAAGTAGTGAGTAAACAAATCCAATAAAAGAGCAAGATTACTGGATCCCACAATGTACTCTGATTATTTAAAGTGCTGAGTATTGCTTGGATACTTGACAGGGTCATATGCTGTAGTATATTTTGTAAAACAAAAAAGCTTGTAATGCAGACAAATCACTGTGGTGATGTCTTGTTGAATTTTCCTGAGAAGTGGGGAAACTGTTAGTGCAACTTCTGTAAAGTGACTGCAGATTAGTAAAATTCCACTTTGATTTCTTGCTCTCCATCAGTGTGCTCTGCAGTATAGACACAGTGAGAGATGTGGCCTCTACTCTGAGTGTCCATATTTCCCAGTTTTTCAGGACACTTGAAATGTTCCAATTTTCATTTCATTAATAATTTTTTGTTAGAACCATAAAATGTTCAAGATGTACTGCTGTATCAAGTATCCTTTGGTCTGTGTTTACTGGGAACACTCAGTCTAGTAAAACAAGTGTTCAGTGTGAAACAGTGTTTTGAAGTGAATGGAAAAGTCGAATGCTATCAAAATTGTTTTTTCTTGAAGTGAATGTTAATGTCAATTGTTCATTGTTTTATGACACATTTATTCAGACAGTTGCTGGAAAAAGTCCTGTACTCAGAAATATACCTGTGTCACTGAGTCAGGAACTGGCAATAGTAAAGTCAGCACATACAGAAGAACACTTTAAAAAGTATATTTCATTACCCTAAAAAGTTGTTGTAAAAATGCTGTTTTTTTTATCTTGAAAAAATGGTCACATTATCCCTGCCCCAAAGATCTTACATTCTAAATTAGATTTTATAGATCAAGCATATTTACACATTGAATGGCCTGATAGTAATTCACTCACAAAGTTGTGCTGATGGGAGTTTTATTTTAATACAATGCTCACATTTTTAGTGCATTTATCTCAGGCTTCACAGGTGTGTGTAAAAGGGGGATTTGCATGAAGAGAATTTAGGCTTGTTGTACAACAAAGAAAACTATTCCAGGCATAAAGGATGGAGTGAAGTGTGAGAGAGAAGTCCCTTTGAGCAAAATAAGCTATACCAGAAAAAATGCAGTTTTGCCAGTATAACTGTTTACACTGTAGACTTTTGTTGACACAGTGGTGGTGATTGCAAATTGTACCTCCTCACACCCCCTCACTGACATAGCTGTGTTGCCAGAAGTTTATAGTGCTGCCTGTGGAGACTAAAACTGGGAGAGGGGAAGTTAAGACAAAGTGCATGGGGGGGGGGGGGGGAAATTGTAGTGGGTGACCTACATGAATGAGTGTTAGTAGGACTGTGCTCTAATTGTGTATGGTTGACTATGGATATATGTAAATACAGATATGAACATGAGAATCAAAGTAAAATTGACCAGTCTAGACTAAAGTCCCCTTTGCTGTTCACCATTTATACTTGTTTGTTTTATTCAACCTGGATTGTTAAAGTATTACCTTTTAATGGAGAAAGGTATTAACTGTCCAGGTAAAAATATGTAAAAAGAAATAACCCATGTGATTTTTAGCCTGACAATGTCCAAACAAGATTACATTTTGGACAGCTAACTGATGGTGTGGGGCTAGTGGGCCTTTCCCCCATTTCGGTTGCTTATATTTTGTGTTTTTAACATGGGCCCAGAAATAATTGGCAGCAGAATCCTAGAAAAGACCTATTGTCTCAGGTAGACTACCACCCCATGACCAGTGCTGGGTTTTTCTTTCTCCTCTTGCACATTTTTCTTGTGTCTTGTGCAGTCCTCTTTTAACTGTCTTAGTCACTGATGTTTCAGAGTAGCAGCTGTGTTAGTCTGTATCCGCAAAAAGAGCAGGAGTACTTGTGGCACCTTAGGGACTAAGAAATTTATTAGAGCATAAGCTTTCGTGGACTACAGCCCACTTCTTCGGATGCATATAGAGTGGAACATATATTGAGGATATATATACATACACACATATACGTACAGAGAGCATGAACAGGTGGGAGTTGTCTTTACCAACTCTGAGAGGCCAATTAAGTAAGAGAGAAAAACTTTTGAAGTGATTATCAAGATAGCCCAGTACAGACAGTTTGATAAGTGTGAGAATACTTACAAGGGGAGATGGATTCAATGTTTGTAATGGCTCAGCCATTCCCAGTCCTTATTCAAACCGGAGTTGATTGTATCTAGTTTGCATATCAATTCCAGCTCAGTTGGAGTCTGTTTTTGAAGTTTTTCTGTAGTCACTGAGGTGTTCGCCACTTCTCCCAGGAAAGTCTAGCAAGAAATTTAGTGGATGCCAGTTTTTAGTCATCCTGTGACAGTTTTCACCTTAAGGGCCAGAGCCTATTCACCTTATGTGAGGTACTCATTATCCCCAGTTCCCTATACACTTTGGGCCAGGGACTTCGATCTGTGCTTTTTTGTCTAGCTTTTTCCACCCACTGTAAACTGTTCTATAAAATAAAAAAATAAGAATTCCCCAGTCTAATCAATGATGCTGTCCAGACTCCAAAGAAAAGGCAGTTTAAACTTTATTTGATTTTTAAACCTAGTGGTGTCCACTAGGAGGAGTAGAGAGCAGTTCTGTTCCGTTTGCAATGGGCTATAGCAGGAAGGGCAATCACAGGCAGCCAGAGCCCTATAGCAAGGATGATGCCCTCTTCATTATAAACAGGATTGGCTAGAGCAGTGTTCTCAACCTTTCCAGACGTACCCTTTCAGGAGTCTGATTTATCTTGCATACCCCCAGTTTCATCTCGCTTAACCACTTGCTTACAAAAATCAGACTTAAAAATACAAAAGTGTCACTTACTGAAAAATTGCTTACTTTCTCATTTTTAGCATATAATAAAATTATTGGAGTATAAATATTGTACTTACATTTCAGTATATAGTATGTAGAGCAGTATAGAGTCATTGTCTATGAAATTTTAGTTTGTACTGACTTTGCTTGTGTTTTCTAGGGTTGGTCCTGCTTTGAGCAGGGGGTTGGACTAGATCAGTGTTTTTCAAAGTTTGGGTTGCAACCCTTTACTGGGTCGCAGCATGTAAGGCACTGGGTCGCCTGGCTCAGCACCCAGGGACTCTAGCGGTTCTGGTCAGCACTGCCAACCGGGATGTTAAAAGTCCCATCAGCGGTGCTGCCCAGCTAAGGCAGGCTAGTGCCTACCTGTTCTGACACCGCACTGCGCCCTGGAAGCAGCCAGCAGCGGGTCTGGCTTCTAGGCCAGGGGGCCACGGGGCTCTGCGTGCTGCCCCTGCATCGAGCACCGGCTCTGCACTCCCATTGGCCGGTTTCCAGCCAATGGGTGATGGGGAGGTGGTGCCTGTGAGCGAGAGCCACGTGGAGTTGCTTGCGTGCCTCCCACCTAGGAGCCAGACCTGCTGCTGGTCGCTTCTGGGGCACAGCGGGATCCGCGGTGCCTGGATAGACAGGAAGCCTGCCTCTGCACCCCAGCTGCAACGCTGACCGGGAGCCACCAGAGGTAAGCCCATGCCCCAGCCCTGAGCCCCCCCCAAACCCCTCATCCCCAGCCCCACCCCAGAGCCTGTGCCCCAAGCCCAGAGCCCTGACCCCCTCCTGCACCCCAACCCCCTGCCCCAGCCCAGATCCCCCTCCCACACCCCAAACCTCTCATCTCCAGCTCCGTTGGGTCGTGGGTAAACAATTTTCTTCAACTGGGTCGCCAGAAAAAGTTTGAAAACCACTGGACTAGATGACCTCCTGAGGTCTCTTCCAACTCTGATCTTCTAGGATTCTATGTAGCCTGTTGTAAAACTAGGCAAATATCTAGATGAGTTGATGTACCCCCTGGAAGACCTCTGCGTACCCCTGCTTGAGACCCACTGGGCTAGAGCATTTCAAGGCTGCAGGCAGCTCTGGGGTGGCATTGCATGATCGCTAATGGGATAGGAGTGCAGAGGGAGGGGTTGTTGCAGCAGCAGGGTGTTAGTCACAGCTGAGCCAGAAACTTCTCGATTCTCTCTGTGTGTATGGAAGAGACATCTCCCATCTTCACTGTAAATAACCCAGTTGTCACTCTATGATTAAGTGATAATGTAACTGCCTTGCAGCCCTGTGTAGCTAGGGAGAGGAAGGAGGTCAGTGGAGAAAGTTCTCCTGGCCCCACCCTGTACATATGGAGGGGAAGTGAAAATGCTGCCTTTTGGTTTGAAACTGGGTGCTGCATTGTAACAAAGCCATGCAGGGTGTAGCGAGATGATTGCAGTGCTAGTATGTGGGGAGTTGGTATGGCAGGGGCCACTGTAGTGTATTTAGAGGATGTGCCATTCCTCACCTGAGTTGTTTGAGGGATGGCAGTACAGGCCTTAGCATCATAGAACCATTGGGTTAGAAGGGACCACAAGGGTCATCTTGCCGCGATGCAGGATTTGTTTAGTCTAGTCATCTAAGACAGCTGGCTCTCCTGCCTCCTTTCGAAAACCTCCAGTGAGGGAGTTTCCTCAGCCTCCGGAGGCTGTCTTGTTCTTTGGGGTGTTCAGTGGGAGCAGGGGACTACCCTGCATCATTCTGTCTGACCTGTAGATTGCAAGTTCCTGCCCCAAAGAGTTCTTTTGTTTGTCTGTACAGCACCTAGCACAATGGAACCCTGATCCTTGATTGCGGTTCCCAAATGTGACCATAATGTAATGAGTAGGAGCATTGCCTGCCTGTGTGTGTGGCGGGTGTTCTTTGGAGGTGCTGGGTGATTCTGGTCTAGGTAGTGGAGGGGATGTGAGAAGGTGCCAGGGGGATTATAGCGTAGATAGGTGGATGGGTGTTTAAGGAATTGGAGTGGCTGTATGGTAGCAGGGAGGGGCACCAAGGCCTGCAGTGGACAGGGTTGGTTTGGGTGGATTACAGTGCAGGAATTAAGGAAAGGCTTTACCAGTGCAAGGGGAGGTTTGGGGAAGCCCGTGGAAGAGTTTGTGGGGTGCATGCATTCCAGGGGTGGGGTTGAAGGTCAGGGGGGATGCAGTGCTGAGGAAGGTGGGGTGTAAGGGTGGTTGGTGGGGGGAAGAGAGGGGCAGGGAGCACGGGTAGAGCCGTTGGGGTGGCTGCCTGGCCTCCCTCAGACAGGTGCTAGTCCTGGTCCAGGGCTTCCCGCCCCGCCACCAGCTGCCCCTGCCCCTGCCCCTGCGCAGGCCGGCGGGGCGCGGGCCCCGGCTCCTTTAAGGGGCGGGGCCAGGCCGGGGGCGGTGCCAGAGGGGGGCGGGGCGGCCAGGAGTCGGGAGGGGTCCGCGGCCGCAGCAGCAGCGGGAGGCTCGGGCCATGGCCGCCGACGTGTTCATGCGGCCGGGCCGGCTCCCCGGGGCGGCGGGGCCCGTGTCGCGGCGGGCGGAGCCGGACGAGGACTCCTCGGACACGGACGATGGGGGCTCCCCGGCGGGGCGGCGGCCCGGGCCGCGGCGGGGGCAGCCCGCGGGGCCCCAGATCATCCACTCGGGCCACTTCATGGTCTCGTCGCCGCACAGCGAGCACCCGCCCAAGAAGGGCTACGACTTCGACACGGTCAACGAGCAGACGTGCCAGACCTACCGCTTCGGGGCGGCGCGGGGCGGCGGCGGGGCCGGGGGGCGCCTCAGCATCGACGCCTCCCTCACCAAGCTCTTCGAGTGCATGAGCCTGGCCTACAGGTGCGGGGGGACCCGCGGGGGTAATGCTGGGCCGCTTGAGAGGGGCTGGGGGGGGTGTCTGGGGCAACAGGAAGCGCCAAGGGGGGGGGAGCTGGGGTGGGGTTATGGATGTCTAACACAACAGGGGGCTCCCTGCGGGGGGGGCGGTGCCTGAGAGGTTGGTTGATGGACCAGGATGTTGGGTTGGGGGTATCTGGGGGGCTCCAGGGCAGCTAATGAGATTTGGTGTGGGCTGGGGGGACTCAGGGGACAGCAGTGGTACATTGTAGCATTAGTTCAAATGGGGAGCCCATTAAAGCCTGGGCATATGGGCGTTGTAGGGGAAGTTGGGTGGGGGGAATCTGTGTCGGACTAGGGGGAGACAAGGGTATAAAGGGGCTGGTGTGGTTGAGTAGTTGTGTGTCTGTCATCAGTTCTTCTAGTTATGATCTTGTAGAGACTTGAGGAGGAAACAGGGGAAACCATGAGAACCTGTTAGGGAACATGGCTCATCCTGTGGAGTTGGGAGGGGATGCAGAGGGGTGAGCGATCAGGGTTCAACAACATGTTGTGAGGCAGGAAGTGGTAACATAACACAGACACATGTACTGTACAAGACTGACTGTACACTTGCACAAGTGCTCTGGATAGGAAAACTCCCCCTGCAGTGTGTTTAAGGTGGATGGATAGCTATGCCCAGTAATGTCAAATAGCTACCTACTGCATGGTCCCAACTATGGCCATATACTGTTCCAGAAGGCATCAATGTCAGACTCCACATGAGGAATGGTTTAAAGAGAGAGGGTGGGAGAAGAGTGGAGTAAACCTGAGAAATGTTTTAACTGAGTAGTCTGGAACCTCAGTTTTTCCATATAGAGGAAACTGTCCATCCCTCCGCACCAGGCCCATAGGGAGGCCACACCCTCTTGCTTCCACATCTCTGGAAAAGCCAGCTTAAAGGGGATTTAGCAGCCTCGGAGGTCCTGGCCTTCTAGAGCTAGGCAGCAGAGAATCTAGGGCTCCGGCCCTCCAGCAGGGCAGAGCACCAAGTGGTTAGGGGCTCTGACCCTCTGGCAGGGCAGAGCACCAAATGGTCTCTCACCGGACATCTTAACTCAGGCAGACAGCAGAAAACATTGGCCTCTTGGCCCAAGGTGGGTAGGCAGCATTCCCAGGGTGGGGTGGCTGCAGGAAGGATAAGGGGACCTGGGCCCACCCTACTCCACCAGGTCCCAGCCCAGAGCCCTGACAGTGACCAATCTCTGCCACTGGGTCAGCAGGGATCCCACCAAGACACACAAAGCAGTACTTTGGCACTACAACCAGACTACTGTCTGGTGTTCCAGGGCTACTTCTTATAACCCACTGACTGGGTACCTTCATTCTATGAGTGTCCTCTTACCTCCTCAGGGTATACAGCTAGCAACAGTCCTAGCAGCTCCTCAGCATCCGTAGCAGTCCCTTCAAGTCCTCTGTGCTGTAGAGGTCCCACTTAGGCACAAACCCCAGTGGGGAGCATCTATCTTCCTCACCAGCTCCAGGCCAACTGAGCTGCAGGGCCTACCTTTTATACTTCCTGTCTGCCCCTCTGTTTTGGGCGTGGCTGGCCTGGCTCTGCCCACCAGGAAGCACATAGTGGTTTCTCCCCCTCAGGTCCAGAGGAAGGCCATGTCCCCTCCCTATACTCCACATTTGATATAAATAAACTACAGAAGCAGAGAAAGGGGGCTTGGGGGAGAGAGGTAAATGCAGGTTTAAAAACTGGTGACTTGCATGGTAATTTTAGTATATTTAAGACAGAAGGTACCAGTGGGGCCTGAAACAGTTCTGAAATGACTTAACCTAGGGAGTGACTGGCCTTAAAAATCCCTTCCAAAGCTATAATTGTCAGGCTGCATTGTGACAGACATCAAAAAAAGGACTGTTATTGTGCTATCTCATAAGCTCTGGTGACTATTGCTTTTGTGGTGTGATGGAAAATATAGTAATGTTGGAGCAGAACCTGTGGGGGGAGCATATGAACAGTAAAGCTTTTTGTTTTACTTTCAGTATTTATTTACTTTCTGTTTTGTTCATTGTATCTAAATTACTTTTGTTTAAATGAAACAGCAAAACTTTAAAGTATCTGTAGAAAATTTTGGGGACTTGGCATTATAGAGGCAAAGCTTGTATCCCTGTATGTAATTAAAGTTCTGGACAAAGAGAGATCTTCATTGCATTCTAATAGGGGTTGCAAATGGAACAAATAGGGTTAGCTTCAGTATATGATGAGAATTAAAAATAAAAGGACTTGATTCTGAGAGAATCCGAGCTCTTCCTGCCTCCGTAGACTTCAGTGGAAGTTGCAAATGCTCAATACCTCTTGGGATTGGGCCCAAAGTTAGCAGCAACAATTAACGGCAAAGCCAAATAATTTGTAAAGGACAGAATAAAAGTTTCTACCTCTTTTTCTTTTCCTGTTCCATAAGAAAAGTAGCCAGCTATTTGTTTGCATTTTTCTCTTGCAAGTACAAGAAATGATTAGTCAGCATCTTTCATTATTTTACAGTAACACTTTAACTTTGTTCCGGTGATTTCAGTTTGTTGATAGTACTTCCTGAATTTATTTAGACGTGCTACTAGAACTTCAGTCTTGCCTTCCACCTTTTTAATAAGATATTATGCTAACGCTTATCGCCCGTGTCTGTAGTCTTCATTGGAGACAGGGACATAAGGTAATCGTGCTGTGGAATAGAAATGTGTTTTTGAGAAGATGCATGTCTGCTTGAAGCTTTTGGCTCTTCAGATGCTACTGGGAATGTTTAAGGGAGAAAGTCAATTTGGATTCACGTTTTTAGATTTTGATTAAAAGGAGGGGTGGGAAATTCTTCAAAACATATAAATTAAAATGTTTTTAATTTAAAGGGAACATTTATATGTTTATATACCTTTTGATATTTTAATTTATATATTTTTATATATTTTAATTTATATATTTTTAAAATGTTCTTTTCAGGTGTTGCTATGTAAAAGACTCATAAAGTAAAGGGGAAACTGACTATGCATGAGAAATAGTGTAACTGGCTAGACATACCATTTTGTGACGTATGCAGTGCAATGAAATGGACTCCTTTCTTTTGATTACCTTAACGATTGTTAATGGGTAAATAATTTCCATGAAGAAGAGTGAATTGTAAATTGGCTGTGTATAAATGTGAACTCAGAGGAGAGCTTTGTGCTAATGCATGAGAACCAGAATGTAAAACTAACCAGTCTGCTTTCACTGTCCAAACTAAGAGAAATGCAAAAAGTAAATTATCAGCATAAAGTTGTTAAAGTAATCTAGATTTAAATATTTTTCACTTTTTACTCTGTTCAGTTATATATATTTTTTTTAAATGTACCACTGTATTATTAAGATTTTGAAAATCGGTGATCATATTTAGTGAGGGAGCAATTCTGTGGTGGTAATTTGTGCTTATTGAAAATAGATAGCCAATCAATTGTCATACACACACTAAACCCTGTGTGTGTGTGTGTGTGTGTGTGTATGTGTGTATATATATATATATTTAGCAAATGTCATTGTTCTGATATTCTGGCCCTATGTATTGAGAGGAGAATATGTCAAGAGACAGAAAATACCTTTTCAGTAGATTCCAGTTAAAAATTAAGGCTAGTTAAAGCTTCAGCAGCGCTTTAACATGGCTTGTGTAGTCATGGCACAGTGCTGGGAGCTCTCCTAGCGCTCTAAAAAACCTACCTCCACGAGGTGCATAGCTCCCAGCGTTGGGAGCATGGTCCACTGTCTACACTGGCGCTTTACAGTGCTGAAACTTGCTGCGCTCAGGGGGGTGTTGTTTTGTTTTCACCCCTTAGCGAGAAAGTTGCAGCGCTGTAAAGTGCCAGTGTAGACAAGCCCTAAGATGTTCTGACTCTCAAGGCTGGTTAATTCCACCTGATGAAGTTCCCTGCACAGATTTCAGATAATAGACTAACCTTTCCATCATCACCTTTTAATTAGCACAACAAACTGATCACAAAGTTTGTGCCTTTTAAATAGGATTTTTTTTTTTTTTTTTTTTTTTAAAGCCTGGCTTTAGGTGAATGTCTAGTGAACATGGTGCATGTAAAATTAGTAAAACTGAGTGCCTGATCACCAGCTGAAGAATGATTGATTAAGCCTGGAGACTGAACTACCCCCACTTATCCTTTGCAGTTGTCTCTACATCCTTATCTGCTCTAGGGATGTTCAAGACACACTGATACAGTAGACTTCATTCTCAAGCCAAGCACCTGCACTGTCAGGAAATCCACGCCTGCTGAGTAGTAGTAGTAGTAGTTATTTTTAACTCAGAAAATTAAACAGAAAAAAATTGATGTTGTTTATGGAAAATATCTGATGTTTGTGTTCTGCAGAGTCAGCAACACTAACCATGTTCCCAGAGTTGGGCAAACATGGCCTGTGCAGATGAAAAAACAAGGAAGTCACCATGACAAAATTGTGTTTTTATTTATTTGAGACTCCTCACTTGTGCCTGGATGACTTGGAGGCTTAAGATGAGCTATTCAAGGCCTCGAGGCACTAAATTACATGCTATTTTACAGTTTTACCAGTCTGCTAGAAAACCAGGATTTAATCACGTGGGGAAAGGCTGGACAAAGAAGTGCATCTTCCCCATAATTCTAAAAGTGTCCAGGTTTGTGCTGAGTCATATTTTCTGCAGGGAATGGATTCCAAATCAAACTTCTAATTTTGTCTCCTACCTTAAAGTGTGTGCTTCATTACTTTGTGCTGTTTAAACAGCTGCCACGTTTCACGTGAGGAAACCTGAAGGGGAGAGAAGCGATTGCTTTTCTTTCTTCTGTGAACAGAACAGGCTTTTAGCTTAGTTAAACTTATTTTTCAGTTGCATTGCAATAATTTAAATCATTGCTCTTTTAAAAAATCATGTCAAATCAACCGCTTTACAGGGGAAAGTGTGACAAGAACACACATTCTGATATGCAGCTTAGTGGATCAGAAACTTTTACAAATCAATATGTTACCTGTAAACAGTGAAGCAGACTACAGCTATCACGTGTCTTGTACTGTACACTTTATCTGAATGTCACCTTCCACCATCATGAGATTGATTGGGAACAGTACCTCGCTTAAGGTTGGTAAATGGACTGTAGATGCTTTCTTCTGTAGCCCTTTGCCTCAGCCCTCTAAAATTCAAAGTGTAATTGAAGTTAAATTTTAGTTTTGTACTGCTTCTCCCCCCCCCCCCCCCCATTTTAGAACTATTTAAGCAATATTCTTTAGCAAAAATAGCGCAGGATTTTGGATTGTATTTAGGATGTTCCTAGCCACAACATGAATCACCGGGATTAGGTACTGGGACAAAGGATGCTTCTCCCTTCTTTGCTTGTGGGCTTGATTGGGTAGGAATGTACCTTCCATGTCCATTGACTTCAGTGAGAGTTTAGGGTGTGCCTCCCTTTGCAGGATCAGGCCCCACTGCCTGCGAAAGTGGAAAGGGAAGTGCATGCAGTAGAAAGTTCTGATATAAGGAATTTGCAGAGGGCAGTGGGGAGGATTTATTGCATTAATCAAAGTATAGTGATGTTAGAGAGCTGCATGTGGAAAATTTTACCTTGTAAACGGTGGAGTATAGCTTGTTGAAGGTTCAAACCCAGGAATTCACACTTAGAAATGGAGACATGTATCTACATTCTGTACACTACAAATGAACTCCATACTTACCAAGCCAAGTGCAGCATCTCCCTTACAAATAATATAAGACAAAGCTCTGCTATAGGTGCCTTAAGACATAATCTATGTTTCCCAGAGCAAATACTCTCTTGTAAGTAATTTGTGCATTTGACAAGATTCATTAGCATCTGGCCTCAACCTTCTCTTGGGCAGAGGAAGTGCGCCATAGCAGACTTAGGAAATGGTGGAAAAGCTGCGATTGTGTGAAAGAAATATTGAGAGGTGTTGGACGGTATTCATTGCATATTTTTTTCTTTGTACACAAAAATTGGTGGTTTTATAATTTTCCTTTTCTGTTCACTGTTCGCTTCGATCTCAGTGCCACTGACAGTCTTCTCAGAACTAAAAGACAAAGGTACTAAAGTGTTTGAAAGCTGTGTAAGTGTACTGCAGTTTTTTATTTGTTTTCTTTCGGTCTGGGCAGAAAACCCTTAACATTATTATAAAATTTTTATTATAAAGACAAACAGTTGTCTCCAAGGAAATAAAATTGGCTCTTTGTATTCCAGTCAACAGAAGCATCTTAATTTTTGAAATGCAAACTGGAGTTTTATGGTATTGTCAGAATTTCTAGGGAATTAAAATTTGGAAACTCTCAAGGAAAATACAGGCTTTCAGATATCACTTCTGGTAGGTTTGCTACTGGAAAGGCTTTGTGTTGAAGCACAGACTCTGAACGTAGGACTTTCAGTAACTCCTTTGGTGCTCAAAATGGAAGTTGTGTGATTATTTCTTTTATTAAATTATTTTTCAGAGTGGTTCATACGTGCTAAGGCCAGAAAGGGTCATTGTGATAATCTGTCTGACTTCCTGTATAGCGCATACCATGGAACTCCCCAAAATAGCTACTGGAGCACATCTTTTAGAAAAACATCTAATCTAAAACACTCTTCAAGGATTCAGTGCATAACAGAAGTAAATGTTTAGTTACTGAGGGTCATCTAATCAGTAATGATCATAAATGGGGCTGGTAATTTAATATGTAGTCTTCAGAACTTATTTAAACATGAAGGTAACGTGCTCAAGTCATTCAAATAGAAGACTTGGAGCCAAGTCTCTTGTGTTGTATTTCTGGTTCTGCTAATGACTTGCTATATGACCTTAGACAGTCATTTAACCGCTATCTGCCTCAGTTTCCCTATCTGTAAAATTATTATAATATTGGCTGATTCACGGGGTGTTGTGAAGCTGTTTTGCTCTACTTGGGCCTGCCAGCTAATCATAGGAAAAACATCCACTTCTTCATTCACATTTTCAGAGCAGCCAAAGCGCTCATTTTCAGCATTCATCAATCTAAATATAGCTAGGTGTTCATAGTTGTCTGCCCTTTGTTTGTGCTATATTGTATATCTGCAGGGTAATCAATAAATGCTCTTTTCTCATTCTGAGTCCATTTTATCAATAATAGCAGTACAAATAGAGCTTGGCTGAGAATTTTGGCTGCGTGGACAGAGAAGAACGGCGAGAGTTTAGAGATGTTATATAAGAAAGAGGCTGATTATGTGGGTCTGATTAGGGGATTGATGAAAGATGACTGTTAGTTTATGGGCCTGAATGACAAGGAGGATAGTGGTGGTGGTCAGTAATAGAGAAAGCAGGAGAGGAGGGACTTTGGAGAGGTAAGATAAGTGCTCAAAGAAAAGATCTGAACTGTGAGTTCCAATAAATGTTAACCTTTGTAGCAGATCAAACAAGACAAACCCACAAACACAAATTACTGCCTAATAAAACCTCACCAGTGTTTTAATAATGATGCTAAACATAATACTGAACACTTTTCAGGGGTGCTGCTCTGTACTCAGCTTATCACACTAGGTTTGTGGGTTTTGTTTTGTTTTTTTAAACGTTCGCAGCAAACTGTGACGTCCCAGCGTGCTGCGTTTATTTATCAAGATTTTGACAGCTTGCCTCTTTCAACACCAGCAAAACACTCCCCAGAAGTCAGACCCCCAAAGGATCCGGAAGGCTTAGTAAGAAGAGGCTTAGTTGAAGTACCAGGAGAAGGCACCCACTCCTGTGTTTAAATTGATATGTTTTAAAGAGTAATCCTCTGAAGTAAGGGATTGCTCTGCTTTGGGACTGCTGTGGGGAAAAATGTAATGTCTGGCTACTGCCGTGCAAATTCCTGAGTCAGAGATCTGCAGGTGGCAGAGGAAGGAGACATTCTGGAGATTCTAGAAAACTGTTGACCTTAGAACAAAGGGGGACCCTGTTACTCATAGAGAAGCTTATATTTTCTGCCTGCTAGGCTCTGGGATCTCTACGTTTGACAGAGCATTGTTGCCACAATGGCCATCTCCTACTTAAGCTGTCAGAAACTGAATTTCCATGTGATGCATGACTCCTTTCTTAAAGAGAAATTTGTTACAAATGTTAGGATGTGACTCCAGTTCAGCAAGTGTCTGTGCCAGTCAAGAAACCTGTTTTATTACGTAAGTACAAATGATCTGGCTGTTTGCATGCTCTTCTCTCCTTGCTTTATGTGCTGCTGGTGAATTTATTCTCTTTATAGCAAATGTTTCGTTTTGCAATTACAATTCTGTAATGCAATGGTCTGTCAAAGGAGGATTCATATCTCCATGGATTTGATTCAGTAAGCACATCACTCTAGTATCAACAAGAAGCAGCACCTCAATGAGATTGTATTGTACATTTTAAACACCACACATTCTTAGACTTTTCTAAGACACAAATAGAAATGCAAAAGAGAAAATACTGGCAGAGGGGTCTGTTGATTGGAACAGGAGCCTGGGGGCCAGAACAACTACTTTCTCTTTCTACCTCTGCCATGGACCCTATTACATTATTTTAGTCCAGTCTTTTAGCCACTTTAAGTCTCCATTTCCTATGTGTAAAATGGGACAATAAAACCTTACTTCACAGAGATTTTTGGAAGCTTGTTCATTAAGCATTTTGAGGTCCCCAGATGAGACTCTTTGGATAAAAGGCACTGGAGAAATTCAAAGTCTCTCTCATCTGGAGATATCAAAGCATGTTATAAATAAGCCTCATAACTCCCCTGTAAAATAGATTTTGTTACCCCATTTATGGAAATCTTTGTGTGGAAAATAGATTAAATGTCACCCGGGGAGTCAGTGGCAGAATCAGAAACAGCAATCCAAATTGAGGCTTGGGATTCCAGAGTATTCTAAGCACTATACCGCAGACTCTCGACTACACAAACCTGACTTTTGGTCTTCTTGAAATTAATGGAAATTTTTCTTTAGTGAAGAGTGCTGAATAATCAGTGCCCTTAATCCTTGTCCATGGAGGGCAGTGAGTTTGTATAAATTCAAGCCACTGACGAGGCAAAGAACCAGTGACACAAAATAGAAGTCTTAATTTTAGTGTATGCATGTTTTAGTTGGTGCAACTTATAATATTCCTGACACTTCAACACATTTTCCCTCTACAATCAAAAGTAACATCCTCCCACACAGAATAGAGATATCTAAAATTAAGAGCAAGGATTGCCATTTGAAGGGGCTAGAGATACAGATTTGAGTTAATAACAAGATGTGCCATGCCAAGTGTGCTCTCAGTCCCCTGCTGTTTTAAGTTTTCATCTCCTAATTGCATACTGAGCAGATGGGGTTTAGTCTGTTCTCTGCTGAATGACTCCTGTAGGGAGGATGCATCTCATAGTCATTTTCTTTAGTTTCTGATTATCATTATTGGTGTTTCCTCCCCACTCTCTGAGCCTCTGTCAGGTCTATGAGGGAGTGGTTGGAGTAAGGGTCTAAAACATGAGCCTTCTAGGTTCTATGTCTATCTTTGGCACTCATTCAGTATGACTCATCTGTAATACCTGTACAGTAACCTTCACAATGTCTTCTAAGTAGGTTAGAATTCATGTTTGTAAAGTGTTTTGAGATTCTCAGATAAAAGATGCTATAGCAGATCAAGCCCATCCACATTAGGAGGGGGAGGGATAGCTCCGTGGTTTGAGCATTGGCCTGCTAAACCCAGGGTTGTGAGTTCAATCCTTGAGGGGGCCATTTAGGGAACTGGGTAAAAATCTGTCTGGGGATTGGTCCTGCTTTGAGCAGGGGGTTGGACTAGATGACCTTCTGAGGTCCCTTCCAACCCTGATATTCTATGATTCTATGATAATACAGACACTTCTATTTGTGAATATATATATATATATATATATATGTATATATATATATATACACATAAACATAATTAGTTGGGATGTCAAGTTATGCCCACTTGACATGAAACACCTCTCTTGGTTGATAAATTATTCTAATTGCAAATTATAATGAGACAAGGTAGTTGATACAGTTGAATGTTAATTTAAGAAAATCTGTTGGTTTTTTTAAACAGTAATTAGAAGTAGAAGTGTGCTGTTTTTAAACATGATCACTATTAATGAACATATAGCCTCTCATAACCCTATTCAGTGGTGTCGTTTGGCATCGTTTTTTAAAATGGGTGCTGTATAATAATTATGTAATAATTCTTAGAGGTGTCATCTGAACTTAAGACTAATTTTGGCTCTGACGCTGATCCTGGGCAAATAATTTAATATTTTTGCCTCAGCTTCCCTAGTGATAAAACACCTTCCAGTGAAGATATAAGAATTGCTTAGTTAATGTTTAAGGGCTTTAAAGTTTTAAACTCCTGTATAGTGATTAGTATTAGTGAACCAAAAATACTCACTGAGGCCCTCCATAGTGTGCCTTTCCCTGTTTTTTTGTTTTCTGATAACCATTTAAATTATTCGGGATAGGATAATAATACTTTGCACTTGTGAAGCACATTTCTGAGAATCTTGAGTGTTTTACAAGCTTTAATTAATGTTCACATCTCTCCCGGGGAGGTGAATAAAGTGTAAATGTTGGGAAACTGAGACACAGAGCAGTGAAGTGACTTGCCTGTGGTTACTTGGAGGGTTGAGGGCGGATACAGAAATGGAACCTGGATCTTCTACTTCCCAATTGTGTGCTCTCCACAGCATTAGGCACTGCACTAACACAATAAGAGACAGTCCCACAGCTTCCTGATCTGTCCCCAGTGGTTGGGTGAAACACTTTTTGCTTGACTAAAATTAAATAACGGTCGGAATGGCTGCATTTTTTAACTTTATGGGCGTCTTTTCTTCCCTGAAATTGTTCTATTGGAAGTATCTTGCTACATGCTGGGAGAAATGCAGCATGTGGGGTCTGAATTGCTCTTGGTGTTTATCTGTAGTTTATACACCACCAGAGCAAATAAAGCATAACTTTACAGTGAAGCAAATACATGCTCTGTGTGCTGCTGTCTCTAGTTGCAGATAAAGCAAAGAGTGAAAGGTTTCCCATGGATACTGGCAAATAAGCAGAAAAATGGAGGCCAAAATTGCAGGAATGCTTTTTGGGAGATCTTGTATAGGGGCGTTAAGAGGAGGAAGAAAGGCGCCCCAGTTCCATTTCAGTTCAAGGAGCCAGGTCTCCAGGCTCAGATTCAAGAAGTTTACCCAGTGAAAAAAGCTCTTGTACTGCACTACCTATGAGAATCTCATTTGTTTCTTATCGGCTGCTCATTATAACTTCCGCTTCTGCAAGGCTAGATCTGCAGGATGCACTGAGAAGGCTTTCTTTCATCTTGAGTCAGGAAATGGGAAGGGTCATCTTATTTTTGTTTGTTTAGATAGGAAATTAATGGGGTCTGCTAGTACTAGATTTGGCTCATGAGTTTATACAGTTATTGTACAGTGTTGAGCATCAGAGTTGATTTGTGGAGAGTCCAACTAGCCTTGTTCTTGCCTAAGAGATTCACCCTTGAGAAGCATAATGCTGTTATTGGTTTTGGAAGTGACGCAGAAGTCACTTTGTTTCAGGATGGATAAAAATCAATGATTTAAAAAAATAAAAAAAATCGGAATTTTTTATTTAAATTGGATTTTTTTGATAAATGCTTTTTGAGGAAAAAACCTGTCTAAAGATAGTTTGAATTAAGATACATTATAGCTCAAAGATATCTCATAATGGAATAGGGATTATAAATTCTAATTCTATAGTATGAGACAATATATTCATGTAATGTTTAAGAAAAGTTTTGTAAATGAGTTCCAATAGTTCATGGATTAGGGACCCAATTTTATAGGGTTCCAGGAGCTTCTGTATAGATTATTTAGGTTAATCTTTCTATCTGCCCAGTGGGACTCAGTGCTCAGTCTAGAACAGTGGTTCTCAAACTTTTGTACTGGTGACCCCTTTCACATAGCAAGCCTCTGTGTGCGACTCCCCTTATAAATTAAAAACACTTTTTTTACATATTTAACATGATTATAAATGCTGGAGGCAAAGTGGGACTTGGGGTGGAGGCTGACAGCTCGTGACCCCCCATGTAATAACCTCATGACCCCCTGAGGGGTCCCAACTCCCAGTTTGAGAAGCCCTGGTCTAAAAGATACCATCAGAGATGCTTAGTTTTGCAGTTCTCAAACTGTGGATTTGTGTCTCCAAAGATAACATGCTTGTTAACAGCAAAAATGTTTTAAAATAAATAATATATAGAGGTGAGAAATAACAGACCTCAATCCTATTGTCCCTCTGCAAATTTGTGTACAGAGTCAATCCCTTACCTCTCTCTAAAAGTGCAAAGTTTCAAAAAGTTCAATCAGTAGAAGATTTTTGTGGGCGGAATAGATCTGGACAAGGAGAAGAAGTCTGGAGATAAAAGTGAGAAGGGAGGGACAGGCAGGCAGTAGAAACAAAAGTGAAATTGTTTGAGCAGCATATTCCAGAAGTCTTGGGGTCTTTCTGAGTGTAGCCCTCATTGATTTGAGATCTACCATACCATTCTCTCACTAGAAAGGAAAACCTAAAATGGCAGCAGGCTGTAAAAGAGACCCAGTTTGGGAATAAGAATCATTCAAGAAATATATGTTTGCTGATGATGTTTTAAATAAAGTCACACCAGTGAACTGGTGGAAGTCACTTAAGCACTTGGATTCAGAGACCGTTGAAGAGATAATCTCACTTTTAACAGCAGTAGCTTCTTCTGCTGGTGTAGAAAGAATATTTTCTTCCTTTGGACTAGTTCATTCCAAATTGAGAAATCGTTTGGAACCTGAAAAAGCAGGAAAGCTTGTTTTTCTTTTCCAGATTTTGAACAAACAGGAAAATGAAGGTGAAGACAACAGAGCAGAAGCCAATATTTTAAGTTTCTCATGTTGACCTGGCTGATGTAGTCAATTTAATTTTTGTTTTTGTTTTTTTTAAATTTCATTAACTATTTTAGTTAAAAACAATTTTAATAAAAACAAACATGATTTTAAAAAACTTGAATGTTTAACTAAATTCAAAAATTCATATGCTTGTTTTGTTAAAATATATGTTTGCGGTTGAAGAAGAAAAATCCAGAATACATAACGTTGTTGTTTTAGTTAAATAAAACAATTTAAATGTCTGTCTGGTGCTGTTCTCCTCTAATAGAGCATGGCAAGAAAATCCTCCAAATATTAATGATTAACCTGTTGAATTGGAGATAGTTCACCTCCCAATGACTTCATAAATATCTGCTTCAATTACGTTTGGTAAATGAAATAACCAAACAGTCATTCGTTTTCTGATATAGCTGTAAAACTAATTTGAAAAGTTTTCAAAATAAATCACTTAAAATGTATAGTGTGTACCTTCTAAAAATGAAACCCACATCTATCTCATGAGTGGTGAAGAATATGTATTAAGGTTATAACAGCCAACAAGAATGCACTTTTATGTAGAAATCCATGATTAAATTGAGTCTTCCTGACTAGTGATCACAGTAACTATCACACTGCCTTTACAGCACTCCAAGCCTTGAATGCCAAGAGGCTAGACATAGGAATCAACCCATGCATGGTTATGCAGAACCCTAGACTCAGGATCATCTGGTCAGGCCTCTTATGGCTATTCTGGTACTGCCTATCTGAAGAGCTGGAGTGCCATAAGGAAATGAAACAACATAAAGATTGCACAATACAGTAAATTCTAAAAATAGCTAAGAGCCCTCTGCATTTCATTAGTATTTAATAAAGTGGGTTCATGTGAGTTCTAAGGATGAGCCCTCACTGTTTGCCTAGCTAGACGCAATGCTCTGGCACAGCTTGCACGGAAATTTTCATCTGTCACTGACTTTTTGATTAATTTGAAAAATTTTTAAGTACCACTTTCAGAAGAGCTTAGCCTGATTGGAGGATGAGTTAGGACAGAATCATCCAGTTCCCAGTGGCCACTCCCTTTTTGAGGCCCTTTGCTATGCTATGTTGTAATTTCTCTACAGAGAGACTTTTGTTTTCAATGCTGGGGTGTGTCATTTGTTTTGAAAGATCTGAATTCTTGAAAACGGGCCTCCTTTTCCAATTACAAATAATGTTGAGTTGGTGAGAGAGAGACCAAGCGATGAGCAAAAAAGAAAGGAAAGTCTTGGAAGAAAAGGAAAAACCTACACTCTGTGCCTGGTTGGTGTTGCCTAGGAATTTCCAAAATAGAAGAGGCCAATGGGAAAGGTCTTTCTGTATTTCTAATGTGCCCAATATTGGATCTGGGTGCTATCCTGCCACCTCTTCCAGCTAATTCATTATCTTCTTGGATAGTTTGTCTTTACTCATTTTTATTACTGTACAGAGTGGTCTGTATAAACTAATTTAGCATTGATTGACAGCCCTGTTTACAAAGAGTTGTGGTGGATACGCCATCTCTTGCAATTTTTAAATCAAGATTAGATCTTTTTTTGCTCTAGTTCAAACGGATTATTTGGGGTAAATCCTATGGCTTGTGTTATGAAGAAGGTCAGACTAGATGATCACATGGGCCCTTCTGACTTTAGAATCTATGAATAAATCCCCTGTGCATCCATGGAACAAATACCGCCTAGGTAGGGCTTCTGACTTTGGTTTTAACCGATAAAACATCCCTAGAAACGTGTTTATCAAGTAAACAATGGGAAAACACCAGAAATGGTTTCTTGTCTACAGAGAGCAGTAATGCAGACTATGGGGGAGTGATTTCTAATGCCCATGGACGTGTTGCACAGTAACAGTGCTCTACAGCCAAAATGCTTCTGAAATAAATGTAGTGAAACTTTACTAATTCTGGGTCACTGAGAACAAAAATGATGCTTAAAATTGTTGATTGGCTCTAGTTTTCAAGATATGCTATTGGGTCAGTATATACGACCCTTGACTTGGGAATGGCGGAAGATAAGTGAGTTATAAAGTGAAGGGATCTCAATTTAAACCAGAAATGACTAAAATACATCTTTGACTGGATCTATGAATAAATCTATGACTGGGTTTGGACAGTACTTGCTTTTTAGGCAAAACAATGAATGATGCAATCTGAAGCTGGTATTGCGTCATACATGATATGAATTGCATCATGTTATTCCTAGAAGTCATGGATGATGCAATCATAACGAAGCTTACATCACTCTATTCAACAAATTGCCCTATATCAGCTCTAGAAATCATACAGTGTCGTGCTCTCTTATTTGTCAGTGTTTGATTTTGCAAAGGGACACATTTCTGTTTAGCCAAAGTGAGCAGAGATGCCTCGTACTTGTGTGAACAGTGCAGATAACTTCTGCTATGTTTGTGGTGAAGTGACTTTTGTATCACAAAAGCGCAGTATAACCACTATGGTTAAGAAAGCCTATCACTTTTATTTTGGCTGCAAAATTGGAGATCAGGACAAGAGGTGGGCCCCACACATGCTGCAACACTGGACCTCCCCCACTGCAACTTGAGACCATTGCTCCTTGTTCTGTCATCTGCCACCACTGAGAACAGCCGAGCTCCATCCTCTTTGGAACCCCCCTTCAGGTAGTTGAAGGCTGCTATCAAATCCCCCCTCATTCTTCTCTTCTGGAGACTAAACAATCCCAGTTCCCTCAGTCTCTCCTCATAAGTCATGTGCTCCAGACCCCTAATCATTTTTGTTGCCCTCCGCTGGACTCTTTCCAATTTTTCCACATCTTCCTTGTAGTGTGGGGCCCAAAACTGGACACAGTATTCCAGATGAGGCCTCACCAATGTCGAATAAAGGGGAACGATCATGTTCTTCGATCTGCTGGCAATGCCCCTACTTATACAGCCCAAAATGCCGTTAGCCTTCTTGGCAACAAGACCACACTGTTGACTCATATCCAGCTTCTCGTCCACTGTGACCTCCTAGGTCCTTTTCTGCAGAACTGCTACCTAGCCATTCGGTCCCTAGTCTGTAGCAGTGCATGGGATTCTTCCGTCCTAAGTGCAGGACTCTGCACTTGTCCTTGTTGAACTTCATCAGGTTTTTTTTGGCCTAATCCTCTAATTTGTCTAGGTCCCTCTATGTCCGACCTTTCTTGTCAGTTTTGAGCTGAATGGCTAATGGGATAACTGACAATAATCTAATCGAGAGGCGGGCTGGGTGAGCAAGAGGGCAGTCAGCCTTCTTCTGGGGAACTAATAGGCATCAGAGCACAGGCTCGCCTGTTAGCTCCCAGTACAGTACTCTGTCGCAGGGACACTTATAGCACAAGAGGAACAAGCTCTCAGATATAGCTATATCATTGTTGCAGCTTCTGTGCTGGGAGACCTGCTTATAAAGGAGTAGTCCACTGAAATGGTTAAAAAAATTCAATCTTGCAGTTCAAATAGGACCGCACTATGTTTTAACTGTGCTGCCTTCTTGGGCATTGCAAAGCTGCAGCATACCTTTAGAACATGCAGTTTGGTCCCATCTGTGCTACAAGACCAAACTAGTTTAGCTGTCAGGGAACAACCATCCTGTAACCTCATTCCCAAATTGGAGGTTTCTACAGTGCAAACAGGATCCAAATGTGCAGCAGTTGTTTTCTAAAGGCGGGGATCATTGGTGAGTTGGGAGGTAGGGAAGGGAGTGGTGCCTTGTCCAAATTGGCAAACACTTCGTACACATAAATCATCACAGTTTCAGCTCCACTGGGAAGCTGTAGTGTAGGCAGGGCAACAGAGTGGTAAAAACACCAGAGTCCTAGTTATACTAAGCTTCTGCTGTTGCTACCGCTGGGGTGAAGTTGTGCTGGTGTTCATTTAAGGGCTGTAAAGCTGGCTAGTGTAGATGCAGCTTGTGATGCATTTACCTGGTCCTTAACAGAGCTATCCACAGAATGTGAAAATGCGAGAACTGCTTCCATGTACCGTACAAATGCTCCATAAAAGACATGGAGTTTCAAACTGCTGCTTTTTGGTGACCATGCATCAGTTACCCCAGTTTGTTCAGCTTTTGGTTTGGTCAGTAAATAATGTGTTAGTCTGGATAGAGGATGAGAGAACTTGAGTAGAAAATATGGAGGCAGCATGCCAAGTGTGGGGAAAGTCCAGAACAGAGCAACAGGAATGACTGTTGTCTGCTTTTCCTCTTTACAAAACAGAAGCTTGTGTGAGAGAGGCTAAATGGGGAGGGCAGTTGTGCTGGGGAGGGAAATATAGTGACCTAGCAACAGGTAGGAAAGGAGACTTGTCTGTTGGAAGGTTTTGTATTTTTGCAGAGGTAGTACTAAATCCAACACTTCAGGGAATTCAGACATGGTTTCAAACTTGAGGTCTGCTGCGGAACCAGCATGTTGTCAGCATATTAAAATGTACCCAGTGTTGGGATGGGAGGAGGCACTTGATCAAACAACCTCTCTATCCCGAGGCAGGAAATTGAACTTATTTTGAATGTTCAGAGCTGCACAAACACACCAAACTTTATCTGAGTGATCATCACACCAAGTAATTTTAAAAAAGTAGTCATGAAATAGCTGAGAATCCTGATGCAATCCCTCTGCATCCTGATACTTGAAACAGTGTGGTTAACAAGTGGCTGCTCTTTAAGAAGAACATTCTCCCTCTTCAAAGTAGAAACTCAGTAAATCAACACACACTCCCCGGCTGACTGAGTATGGAAACAATGGGGTCAATAAATATGCAGAAGGAGAAATATTTTTCTGGTGTCTTTCATCCTAGGATCCCAAAACACCTCCCAACAGGCCAGTGAAGTTGGTAAGAGCATTCCTGCTTTCCAAATAGGAAACTTAAACACAGAAAATTGGCTTATCCAAGATCACACAGGGAGTCAGTGGCAGAGATGGCGGGGGAAAAAGAAGTGTCCTTACTCCCAGTCCTGTGCTCTAACAACCAGTCAGCTCTTTCCCTGCAATAACTAAAGACTAGCCTCTTGGCAGGTGAAAGGTGCATCTCCCTAATGAGAGACTTCAGATAAAAATGTACATTGGATATTTATTCTCTTCAGGACAGCACAGGCAGGGTGTGTTAGAGGTGACCCGAGTTCTAGAAGGCTGTAGATAAGTATAGTTTGGGTTGCTGTCCACCTGCCCTCTGTGATATCACTCTAGTCCTATGCTGTTGCTTCAGGCTAGGAGGAAGCTTTTTCCCCTTGCTGCCTGAGGGTGCAGCATTTGTTTGGAGGGTATGCTGCTGCATTGTGGAAGAGGGAGAAGAATGTATGAAACTTGGATATCCACCTGTTCTGAGGCATTGCCCATGTGAAGAAGAGGTCTGCAATCAAATTGCATGGAGAAAGAGATCCTTGCAAATGAATACTTGCTTTCCCTCTTCCTCTGGACAAAAATAGTTAGTTCCTAACCTACAGTAATATTAGAGGTTTTACTTATTTACCACATAAAAATCAATTAGTCTTTTATTTGAAAAGAGCATAGAAATGGAGTCTGAACCCTGTGGGAGGACACACACAGGTGAAATATGAACCCAATTTAAGTGTTATTGTTTCCGGTAAAGTCATTTTCCTCAGAGACACATTGATATGTGACAGGAGTGCTACACATGTTCCATTTTCTGCT
The DNA here is from genome assembly GCF_013100865.1 of Trachemys scripta elegans. Taxonomy (NCBI): domain Eukaryota; kingdom Metazoa; phylum Chordata; order Testudines; family Emydidae; genus Trachemys; species Trachemys scripta. The sequence goes on along the minus strand of NC_048312.1, from coordinate 6,600,133 downwards.
ATTAAATTTATCTTCAGCACTCAATTGTACAAATGGAGTATGGAGAGCTCCAGAAAAATCTTTGCAATTGGCTTTTAGGCCGTTTGAAATCCTGGTTTTGTAGTGGATGTGCACCTGGTGTGTTCTACACAGGCCTGGCTCATGCTTTTCAAAAGGGATTTGGCCTCTTTCCAGGGTGACTGTAGGCCACATGGGTATAACCAGCTTCCCAAAATATGGAGCGGGATTCTAATGATCATAAAGAAAGTAGTGTCCCTGCTGTTTTCACACACCCACACTGTCCTTACCTTGATGATAAATGAGTAATACGTAATCACCTTTCATCTGAGGATTTCAGAGTTCTTTAAAGATATTACTTTAGAGGGGTTTTGGGGCTTAGATTGTATCCTCATTTTGCAAATTGGAAAGGCAGGTTCAGAGAGAAGTGGCTTGCCTAAGGTCACCCAGTGAATTATGACCCAGGAGTGCTGACTCTGTTACCTAATTTAATCAGGCGGTGACTACCACTCTGGGAGACATAAGACGCCTGCTCCATTTGGAAATGTGTATGCTTGGAGAGGAGGATTACTCTGAACTGTTCAGACTCCCAGCTCAGTTATGCCCTGGGAGCAGCGGATGGGTGAATGGCTTAACTCAATTTGTGAAGCTGTCACACAACCAGATATTTCCAGCATGATATCTTTACTGATCTACTAGCTGTGGGTGAATTGCTGGCTTCTTTAACTGCTAGTACAATACAACCAAATACTTCTGACCCTCTCCACATTATAGTGTGATTAAGTACTGCTTGATAAGGTTAATTGCTGTGAAGTGTTCCTGAGAGCCTGGCCTGCTGTGAATAATGAATGACAGAACCACTTCAGCTTCTTTTCAGTCGTTCTGCCAGCCAGAAGGATGACTCCAACTTCTGAGACTTCACCTTTCTGTAGAACTGTCCTCAAAACCTTGTCCAGGAGAGCCTGGTGCCTACATATTGCAGCAATGGGTTAATTAGACATGCAGAATTCTATAGCAGAGAAACACACAGGCAATAAAGGGACGTTGTGGGGTTCCCTCTGCTCGCTCACTCCACTGTCACACCTAATTAAGCCAGTTTTACACAAGTGATTTGACAATTTACTAACCCAAGCACAGTTTCATAATAAGGATAAAAAATTAATATTTTGCAGTGCACCCTTGACTTACATTTAAATCAAATCAGTTGGAGTCTAGAGCGCTGTGTCTTGCAGCCTTTAGACTAAATGCAGTATCGGAGATTTTTGGAGCAATTACAACAGAGCCGATACCCAGCCAGCATGTGACCATGTGCCACTGCCCCAAGGCTGTGATTTATTCTGAAGCTTGTCAGTCTACAGGGGGGTTCTTTAGTGATTCATTTATTTATTTATTTTTAAACCCAGCTGAGTGTAAGTAAAAGTAGGAAAAACAGGGCTGCATTTATACAGGGCCTTTCATCCTTCTTTATGTACAGGAGTCACTTAGACCTCTCTGGGATAGAGCGTGACAGCTAGGTAATCAACATACTGCATCAGTGGAAAAGGTTCAAGCAGAGGGCCAAACCACTTCCATTATGAAAAGCCACCTGGGATCTTTAGTGACCCTGTTGACCAGACAAGGCTCTTGGGTTTAAGATCTCATCTAGAGTATGATCCCATTTTATATATGGTGAAACTGAGGCAGGGAGAAGTGGCTTGTCCAAAGTTGCAGAGGGAGTCTGTCAAATGAAATTAGAACTTGGGCAAGACTTCTCTATCTGTCTCATATCTTCATGATACTCTCCCCATTTTCTGAGTTAAGAGTTGATTCTTGGTGAAAGTCTTTCTTATACATTTACAAAAATAGAGACCATGGTACCTACAAAATAACCTCCTTGTCCAGGGTGTTTGTCATAGCTTTTCAATTTTTTCTTTATTTTATCTCCTCTGGTGCCAGTCTCCAGAATGTGTGAGAGTGTTTATATTAGTTGCTTCTGACCTTGGCTTTATGCAGCTGTTCAAAGTAGAAGTTGAAGGTGGGAGTAGGTTTTTGTTGTTGTTTTAACCCATTGGAAACTGCAGACAGAGAGACACAGCTTTTAAGTCCTCATTTCACTGTTATGCTGGGTACTGCCATCACAGCTGGGATATTTCATAAAAGTGAGAAAAAAATTCTGCCAGGGGACTCTGCACTAGGCATCCATCAAAAACATCCTGGCTCCCAACCACTCAGAAGAGACTGCCTTGCCAAAATGTCAAAGAGTGGTATTCAAGGAAGGGTCTTAGGTCTGCATATTTTTTTGCCTAGGGCCACTGTCCTACCGGTTCCCCGTATGTCATATGCAGATTACTCCTGCTCCTGGTATTCCTAATCAGCATGTGGAAGCCAAGAGGGTGAGATGAGGATCTTGTCATCCCAGAACATGGGCACACACAGTAACAGCATTTTGGTAGCGTGAAGATGGGTAACTGTTAAGGAAGGTACGGGTTCTAAACCCAACCCTGCGCTGACTAATTGTGGGGGTTTGGCCAAGTTACGGTCTGTTAAAGAGGGTGGTAGGAGGAGTGATTAATGTTTATATAGCACTTTGAAGATGTGGAGAGTATATTGATGTAAGAGTTGTTACATTTCCAAAGATTTGGGCAGCACACCACTGAATAGATTAAATCTGTCCTGGAACTGTTTGACTGGGAAAAGCTCATTAGAGCTTGTATAAATGGTTTGCATATGAGGTTTTTCGTCCTTTTATGCTACTCCCTTTATAACACTTTTGTTTCCTTTCCCATTAATATCTGAGTTTAATGATTATTTTGAAATAATTCCCTTATTTTAAAGGTGTTGATAAATGGCAAATCTTCACTTTTTAAAAATGAAAGTAAATTTAGTGCTGATGAGCCATCCAGCTCTGCAAGCTGATGCCTTTATCCCAAAGAACAAGGCCACCACAGATAGCCAGCCTGCAAGCTTCCTGTACGCACTGATCCCTGTCCCCTAGCCAATCTCAACCAGGACCTGAAGGACCATGGCCTGTTCAATCCTTGGCTGACAACACAAGAGATGTGGCAAATACAATGGTGATTTCTGTGCCTTAGCATTTGTATGCTAAGAGTTGGATAGATACATTCTCGATTAATTTCAGAAAGGGGCAACTATGGAGCCTTCAGATGAGGGTGACTTTCAGCAGCCATCAACCTGAGCTGCTGGTGAACTAGGGGTAAAAGTTTCTGTTTTCCTGTTACCCATCCAAACCGCCTATAAAGCTATTCTAAAGGGAGACTTTTACTATGGGATGTGTATGGCGTAGTGGAGTCTGTTTTAAAACAGATTTTCTTTTTGTTCATTCCAGTTTTATTTGTTAGCTCTGGATTACATGGAGGCTTCTAAATTTTTTGCTGGTAATTTGTATTAACATTACTACATCTGTGGTTAACTTGTACCTTTTTGCCTTCCATTTGTTCAGTTTCGTTGTTTTTATTAATGCATTACAAAGTTAGATGTTCCGGTGTTTCATAGTTTGGATTGCAGACATGCTACAAAACCTTTGTTCAGCAGGGAAGAGGTGAGGAGAGTCTCTGAATGTTCTTTTTAAAACACTGAAGCCACTTAATGAGATCCTATAGGCTCACAGTATATTTTTAGGCTTGCCATGTTGCAAATGTTATATTATCCTCTGTGACTTAAAAGCTGGTTTCAGATTTCTCAGCCTGTTGTGCATGGTAAACAGCACTCAGTTCTTCATAGTTAGTAGAGATGATGGTTAAAAATGCTTTGCATTGGTATGGTTGTTTTCTCTTAAAAAAATTCTTTAGAGACATTTAGTGTTTTTAAAGGTCATTAGAGAATGCAAGATACACCACCCAATACAAATGAACTAAAAATTAATTAATCTCAGTGTTGTATAGGTAAAACGGAAGTACCAAGTAGATCTTAATATGTATACAGAGGCAGAATTCTGATCCTTCTATTACTCTTCAAAACACGTAATATATCAACAGAAAACCTCCTGCCATTCCGAAAGCTGCTTTTGTGAAAGAGACCTTGATAATACTGATCCTAGGGCTGACACTAAACCAGCTGCAGTTTTATTAGCCATATAGAATTTTCTTTTGCTTCACTTACATGCTTCTAATCTTGGGTGAGCTGCAGGGAGTGCAGATGAGGCGAAAAGAAAGATGGAGCGAGGAAGGAAGGGTGCTGGGATTATGGTGGCTATTTTTAAAGAGGGGGTGGCCAGAGGGAAGATAAAAATAAAGCTTGTGATGATGATGCAGCAGGGAAAATCCCTGTGTGTATTCCCTCCTTTCTTCCCCTCCCTCACCCTACCAGAGCTTCAAATTCAAGTTGCTGGTGTGACCAGTGAAGTATTATGAAGTCACAATTGGTGTTAGGGTTGAGTTCCATTAAAGCAGGATTTAACCACTGTTATGAAAAATATGGCATATTCTCCCTAAATGAAAATTGAGACAAAAATATGTTAAGATCGTTATGGTGGATAGCATATATAAATAACTTAGACTAAAAAATAATTACAGGGATGTAATTATAAACACAGGAAATGCAGAGTTAAGGTTACTCTTAAAAGAAATAAAATGTATTAAAGTAAAAATGCACAGTTAAGGCATCCAAATAACTTTAACTTTGCCTTGTACTTATGCTATGAGGGGAAAAATATGAAAAAAATCTTTTAAAAAATCAGCTATATCTAATCTGAGACCTCAAGCACTAAACCATATTATTATGATTAAAATATTTATTACATGTTGTCATTACAGAGCAGAATTAAGATTCTTTTGGGTGTCTAAATTATACACTTCTTACCTTTCTTTTAAGTGTAACTCTAAGTCTGAAATTCCTGAGTTTATAATACTTTGGGGATAGTTACAACATCCCCTTAAGCTACCAATATATACTTTCAACTTTAACCCTACTTTGATGTGATTCTGTTTGTTTGTTTGTTTGGGAATTTTGTATATAGCATGTGCTTTATCCAAGTGAGGACTGGGGAACCAAAATCAAATACAAAAATGCACCCTTTATTAGACAACAAACTAAATGCAGAATCCTTGATTATAATGTTACCAGGTTGTTTAGATTTGGGTTATTTTAAAGTCTTAAAGGATGACAAGTGTGTGTCCAGGTCCCCACCTCCCTTTCCAAAGTGTTTTGCATATTGATACAAAAACTATATTTAGGGATTGCTTCACCCAGTTGAACTGCAGCCACGGACGTGTGTGTGTGAGAGAGAGAGAGAGAGAGAGAGAGAGTAATTGCTTAATATCAACATTACACAGTAATGTAGGACAGGAAGTAAAGGGAATACTATAGTCAACTGAAATTGCAGGTATAATCTAGGAAGACAGAATGTAGCACTTCTCACTGTCAGAGAGGCTTGCCAACTCGTGTCAGGAATGGGTGGAGTAGGAGACATTTACAAAAATGATGCAGGTCACCAGTGTGAGAGACTGGATTCTCTCTTCCTTCCCATTCTGGTCCTAGGGCACATCAGAGCAGTGACTCTGGCCTGACCCAGAGTAACCCTGAATGCAGTTCTAGCACTAGAAAGAAGGGGATCTTGGTAAGGGGTGCGGTAGAGCTTCACAGCTCAGGCAGATCGACTTCTAATTATGTGGCCTCAAGCTGCAGTCATTTGCAAAATGCAGTACCGAGAGCAGCTGTCTGGCACACTGTTAGCTGGTCTCATACTTACTGCTTTACATACAAAGATAATGTGCTTCTTTGTTACAAGGATGAGTCATATAAAACAAGGGACACCTAAGCCACAGTGTCAGGTTAAAAAAATCATATTAAAAGAAACCTAATTTCCATACCTAATGTTACACATTGTTGTTAATTATTCTGGGTGGGGTTGATAGCATTGCCTATTATTAAGGTTGTCCAACACTTCTCATTATAAGGCATTGTTTTCACTTACTTATAACTACCAAATTTCAGCCAGTCAGGCTGAAATTTTCTGTGTCTGCCTCAGGCTGAAATATTTTATGTAACATTTTTGACAGTTTCAACCAGAATGGTTCAGCTGTTTCCAGGAATGAGGCTAGGGGAAAACACATTGTTTTGCCCATGTTAAAAATTTTTTGTGACCTTTTCTTTCAAAAGTTCTAGCACCCCCAGGCTCTGGAGCAGGCACTCGAAATTTGTCAGAGAAGTGCTTTTGTATCAGGGGGTGTGCCTTTTGCCAACCCCAAGAAAATCAGCTCAAATTTGACTACGTTATAACCCTTTGAAAAATTGCAGTTCGTAAATGCTTACTAGAATCTTAGATTTTAACAGCTAAATTTCCCAAAGACTCCAGCCACACTAGGCATGCTCCACCCTGGAGCTGAGCAGGAATGGGCACCTGAGCTGAGAACAGTGAGACTGTCCTGTGCTTTCAGTGTCCCCCCTCGGGCCCAAGTGTGGAGGAGGAAGCTGCCTGATAGCAATGCAGAGGGTACAAAGCCTGAGCTGGGGGTGAGGGAGGAGAAGGAGATTAGGACAAGAAGCCTTAGGGGAGGGGGGAGACTGGAACTGGGGGCTGGTGGTGGAGGGGCGGGGGTGGAGAAACTGGAAAAGCCCAGGAGATTAATAATACCCTAATAATGTGCAGTAAATAAGGCCTAAGGCCACACAGAACAATGAGGAGAAAGCTAAATATTGAATAGCTGGTAATTTAAGTAAGTACCGTCCATTTTATGCAATGAATGAGAAGGGTCCTGTGGGAAAAAACCGTGATTGTGTAATTAAAGACTGTACCATAATGCATACATGCAAGGGGGGCAAATGTCATTTCCTAAATTCTGAGTGCTTGACTTTGCAATCTTAATATTTTTAGTTTAGTTTTTTGTGTATAATTTAATATTTTGCAGTAGTGCTCAGAGATCCCAATCAGGATCAAGGCCCACTGTGTTAGGTGTATTCAAAACCTATAAAGACACAGCCCCTACCCCAGAGACACATTAGATTATTAAAATTTAACATTTAAAAAAAATGTAACATATTTTTCACCATTTATGCTGTTTGTTTACTTTTTTACATTTCACCTTGGATTGTGAAAATAGACTGGCCAGTTTCACATTTGTTTCTAGTGAGCTTTCTAGTTAATCTCACTTTCTGGGTCTTCTGTTCAAGCACAAGGCTGCAATGTTTGGGTTGCAAACAGAGCAGAGGAGTGTTTGTTTTAAAAAAAAAAAAGTTTCCATTGGAGTTTATTTTCAAATATAATAAAGACTTCTATTTCTTATAAGAGTTTAATTTCTTACATGGTGGTCCAAAAATTATGTTTTATCTTTTGACGTGTCTCTGGTTATTGACCACAACTGCAGGAATGGGGTGCTCTGAGGAAAACTCCATGTGAGTTTAATATTTTCTACAGCACAGTGTTTGGCTAGTTGGCAAGTTCCTGGAAACATTATATAAAACTAGGCGTGGTATCTTTATTTAGACAGGGAGAAAATATATGTCTGGTTGCCAAATATATAGGAGTTGACTCTATTTTGGATACAATTCTGTGACCAGCTGGGAGAAAAGTTAAAATAGGTCTATTCTAGTGTTTGATTAGCCAAGTGAAGGTATATAGATACATGTATTGGGGTAAATGTTTGTACCGGGAAAGATTGTCTTGGTGTTTAATACTTAACTCTTCCTCTAGCATATTCATATTGAGTCTATTAAAGCATTTCACAAACATTAAGTAAGCTTCCCAGCTCTGCTGTGTGGTAGGGAAGTTTAGAAAGAGTCATAGAAGGTGTAGTCTTAAAAAGCCTGTTTTTGCTAAAGCAAACTCTGGTTTTCCCTTAGTAATATTTCACTCTTAAAACTAGATTTAAAATTTTAATAAACATAATTAAATTGTTGAAAGGAAGCAATGTTTGTAGAGCAGTGTCCTGTCCAGCGGATGTGTCATGGGACTGGGAGTCAGCAAGCTTGGGTGCTGTTCCAAGCTCTGCCACAGAATGTGTGGCCTTGTGCAAGCTGTGTTTTCCCCTCTGTACCTTGGTTTACATATCTATAAAATGGGGATGGTTGGTACTTACCCTCCTTTGTAAAATGCTTTGAGATCTTAAAAAGTTGTATATAACGGCAAGATATTGCTCTCCTGTAGCTTCTTTCATGTGAGAATCTGACAGCCCTTTACAAACTTTAATTATTTAAGCCTCAGAAGATTCCCATGAGGCTGGTAAACTTGATCATCTCCATTTTATTGATGGGCAAACCTCTGTCCTACCCTCTCTCCACCTCCATTTATCCAAGTCACAGGGAGCCAGTGGCAGAGGTAGGAGCCCAACAGTTCTGACAACCAACCTCCTGATCTAATCATTAGACAGCATTTCTCTCAGATGCTTAGGAGGCTTTTCCAGCTTTCTGGCTGTAAAAAGCCTGAAAAAAAATGAGTGAAGGGGGGGGGGGGGGGGGGGGGCTGGAATAAGCTATACCCGCAAAAGTACGGTGTTTCCAGTATAAGTTGTATCCCCACTAGGAACGCTTTGCTAATATAGCTATACCTGCAAAGCACTTACTGTAGATGTGGCTCTTCTGAGAGCAAAATCCCAGACCCTGCAGACTTTTACTCAGGCAAGTACAGGACTGGGCTTTTTGCTAGTTTTGTAAAGTCACTACTTTATCTTTGCTCTGCAGCTTATTTGTAGAGTACACTGGGGAGATGCATTTCCTCAGGTAGTGGGATAAGATGTGACTGAATAGAATAGAATTATGAGCTGTTGGTTCAGAAAACCATACATTTTCTGGGGTACTAGAAAGGTACTAGACTGCAACCTAGCAATGGAATATTTTGAATGCTGATTTTGCACCTCAGTTTTTTATGAGAGAGACAGGTTGGGAAAAAAATGTTTATCTTTTCAGGAATCTCTCTCTTGAAAATCAAAGCATTGCTTTAAAAGGGGATGCGCTGCACAGCAGAGTAGATGGTTGTTTAACAGTACGCTGAATTTAGCATCAGTACAAGGATTCAGGCGTAGTTTTATGGAATGTAGGTAATGTTAACATCCTCCCTGTCTTGGAATCTGCTCTTTCAGATGAGATGATGGACAGAGTAGCATCAAGAAAAGGGTGACCCCAGTGCTTTCTTTTAAAGTTGTGGCTAAGATTAGCTTTCTAGTTATTGTGGATAGTAAACATGAATCTGTGTGAGTGTTGCCTTCATGTGAATCCTGTACCGAGAAGAGAAGTCATAATTTCTATCCACGTGATACAGGAATGTTTTTGTTCCACTTGCCTGCCTCTTCATTTTGGCACATAATATGTGAATGTTCTTGTAATCTGATCCTCTGAATGAGCATTTGTTTGAGGAAGTATTGTTAGTTTTGGCTCCTAGAGAGCTGAGGTGATAGGCCCAGCCCCCAACAAAACAAAGAGATTAAAAACAAACCAAAACCATTCTCCTGACACCTATGTGGAAGCCAAAAAGATCTTTCCTTTTGTCACAAGAAAAAACTCATCTGTTTAGCTTATTTTAAATTAAAGGACTAGAAAAATTCTTATTTCATATTGGACATCTTATTACAAAAACCTGCAAAGAAAATATCCTTCTCTAAAGGTCTTTGCAGTCTAACTCTGAGACAATGCTATAAAAGAACAAGCAGAGGAGGGGACCTCTCAAGAAAGTTTCACAAAGCAAGTGGATTTTAACAAAGGATTTGGCAGGGGAGAGGGCTTTTAGCACAAGGAAAGTGGGAGCCTGTAAAAGAAAGAATAGAAAAGTAAAATATACTCCTATATATTTTAGGGTTACCATATGTCCGGATTTTCCTGGACATGTCCGGATTTTTGGTCGTCAAATCCCTGTCCGGGGGGAAATTCCAAAAAGCCGGACATGTCCGGGAAAATAGGGAGGGGTCGTGGGGCTTGGATCCGCGCTGGGGCTGGAGCCGGAGCCGCTGGGGCCGGCGGTGCTTGGCCGCCGCTCGGCCAGGGCCAGCGCACTTGGCCAGAACCAGGGCCAGTGCCCTGGGGCCCGAGCCGAGCTGGGCCGGAGCAGCTCAACCGGGGCCGGCGCCCCAGGGACTGAGCTGAGCTGGAGCCGGAGCCGTTGGGGCCAGTGCCCCGGGGCCCGAGCTGAGCTGGAACCGCCGGGGTGGGCGCGCTCCGCCAGGCCGGAGCCACCGGGGCCAGAGTTGCTCGGCCGGGGCCAGTGCCCGGGGCCCGAGCCAAGCTGGAACTGCCGGGGCCGCGGCTGGCGCGCTCGGCTGGAACTGGGGCTGGCGCCCCAGGGCCCGAGCCGAGCTGGGCCTGAGCCGCTCGGCCAAGGGGCCGGACTGGGCCGCGGCTCCTCTCCCCCTCCCCCCTCCGCCAAAGTTGGGGCGGGGACTTTGGAAAAGGGGCGGAGTTGGGGTGGGGCCGGGGCGGAATTTGGGCGGGGGCGGGGCCCCTTGGAGTGTCCTCTTTTTGTTATTTTAAAAAATGGTAACCCTAATATATTTGCTCCTATAACTTGAAAATTATTTGGTTTTCAAAAGTGAAAATTGTATAGGCAATTCTCAAATAAATCCTTTTCTCTCACAGCTATAAAGATAGGCAAGATACTTGTGGCTTGAAAAGTGAGTTTTACAAGCAGTAACTACTTTTCATTGCATCTTATTTGAGCAGTTGAGTCAGTGCTGTGGATTCTGAGCTTCAATGCCCAGAGATTTATGCTTAAATTCCACCTAGGATAGATGTACAGACTGATGCAACATGAATGCAAATGGAGAAAATAACTTTTTTCCTGATCTGGAGAACTCCAATAGGAGCATTTGCTTTGTACCTTCAGATTAATTTCAGTTATTTTCATAGAATCATAGAAGACTAGGGTTGGAAGAGACCCAGGACCGGCTCCAGGGTTTTTGCCACCCCAAGCGGCCGGGGGGGGGGAAGCCGCGATCGCAATTGCAGTCGGCGGCACTCCAGCGGCAGCTCCACCGCGCCACTTTCTTCTTCGGCAGGAATTCGGCGGCAGGTGCTTCCCTCCGAGAGGGACCCGCCACTGAATTGCCACCGAACAGCCTAACGTGTCTCCCCTTCCCCTTGGCCACCCCAAGCACCTGCTTGCTGGGCTGGTGCCTGGAGCCGGCCCTGAAGAGACCTCAAGAGATCATCTAGTCCAGGGGTCAGCAACCTTTCAGAAGTGGTGTGCCAAGTCTTCATTTATTTGCTGTAATTTAAGGTTTCGCGTGCCAGTAATACATTTTACAGGGGCCGGCGGATGGAACCCCAGACTGGTAGCGGGCTGAGTGGGGCCGGAGGCCGGCCCCTGCCAGCCGGGGTCCCGGCTGCCAGCCCCACTCAGCCCACTGCCATTGAGGCCGGCAGCGGGCTGAGCGGGCCGGCAGCGGGGACGCCAGGCCGGCAGCAGCATGCCACTGTAAATCCGCTCGTGTGCCGCAGGTTGCCAACCCCTGATCTAGTCCAACCCCCTGCTCAAAGCAGGACCAATCCCAACTATGTAAAGGAGCAAGGGCTTCAGGTTTAAAAGACAGAACTGCAAGTCAGGGGATATGGGTTCCATTCCTGACTCTGCCACTGACAGACCTTGAGTGTGTAATTTAACCTCTCTCTCTGTTACCTCATTTGTAAAATGTGGATGACTAAAATTCCTTACTTTAGAGAGGGTGGTGTGAGGATTGATGGTTTGCAAAGCACTTTCAAGGTGTGTCATTGGAATGCAGGCTTCCTCTTATCTTATACATGTAACTGGACTGAGTTATTCTGCACCAAGTGCTCCAGTTTGTTTGCTCCATTCATCCTCCTAACTTCAGCAATGCCTAATTTATTTTAAATTCACTTCATAATACATTCCTGTACCAGGCTCTAGACACATGCACAGTACAAAAACCAGTTCAGAATTTTAGAAACTGATAAATATAACCTGTCTTCATCCACCCAACCCAGCAAGTTCTGGATTTGAAGATCTCTCATTAAAAATTCCCTGCTCCTAACCTCCTCATGGTTAAACCAGGGTGCAGTTAGCTCAAGCATCTCACCTGTTACCAGCTGTTGCGCAGGGAGAGATCCCTGGTATCTTCCCTGCAGCTGTCCAAGCTGTACTGGGCGTCTCAGCTGAGAACAACATGGCTCCACCAGAGGGGATTTTTTTCCCCGTTATAACTTCAGTTGTTGATGACTGTGAAAGTGAAATTAGAGTTCCTTCTTCAGCACCAATTGCAAGTCATGAAGTAGAGGATGTATTTATCTTCTTTAAGACAAGGGGGAAGCTTTTCAGTAGTCATTTAGCGCGAGCTAGAGTAATCGATGTTCTTCCCACAACATGAGACTACAGAGAGGACTCAAAGATGTAATGGAAAAATAATTAACTAAAATGGGAAATTGCCATTTTGACAGTATCATGAGGCAGATTAGGGCTGAGAAAACACAGGTTGCATTAGAAACCACTTGAAGTGTCAAAGTTGTGTATAAGGAAAATTCTACTTGTGATTATTTGTTGATTAATTTAAAAGTTGCTTACACCATTGCTTGCATCAGCTGCTGTATCACATGCCCCAAAATTGTAGTGAAGCAAGTCAAACCATTTGCATTGTCTCCTCCTAAGCCAATTTCACTGAAATATTCTGTTGGGTCATTTATTAACTTCAATTTTAGATATGAACAGCATCCCTTCAACATTCTTCTTCTTAGTTTTTTTATGAATATGTACGCAGCAGGGGGAAAAAATCCTGTATACTCTCCCTAATAATATTGTGTTAAAGACAAGGTATTAGAGCATTAAAAAAATCACCTCTAGAGATATAGGTAAAGCATTATCTGACTCATACGGTGGTGATTAATGATTTTCAGGCCAGTCAGAAACTTGGATTATGAGTAGAATGATTAAATCCCTGCTCCCTCGTCTACATCATTAGTACTTAGTCATGGGAGTGCAGCCAAAAATGTAGAAATCAATGCAAATGTCTCCTTCTGTTTTAAAAACATTTTATTCTGGATTTTGTGAATATAAAACAAAATCCCTTACAAAGTGGTGAGATCCTCAGAGGAAAAGAACTAATTAAAGGAACACTGTCACAGTAAAATATCTGTTTAGGAAGAAAACCTTTTTTTTTTTTTATCTGTTACTAGTCACCTCTTATAAAGCTAAAACATTTTAAGAATCAAATATATTTGTCTTTCAAATATATTTAAAAGACGCTATTTGCATTTTGTGTTTCCAGCTTGGACAGTGAACATCTGTTTCCCATGTACAAGCACAAAACTGCAGCATTTGGGGAATGCTTAGTTGTCTGGAAAAAAAATAATTTTATATTGAATTATTTTAAAAACTGGAGACAGTTTTCGGCATTCAGAATTGAGTGAGTTCACTGCTGCAATTATATAACAGTGGTAGCAATAATTATTTGCATGATTATATTTTAATTTGACAACGGCACAGGGTCAGATGGAAATTCAATCTTGAGGGCCAAAAAGGGGCCTGTTGTGGCATGGTTTGCTGTCAAATTGGGAGGGAGTATCTAGTGGAGACCCACAAGGGTCAGTCCTGAGTCCAGGAGTAGTCAATATTTTCATTAATGATTTGGATAATGGAGTGGAGAGTATGCTTATAAAATTTGCAGATGACACCAAGCTGGAAGGGATAGCAAGCACTTGGGAGGACAGGTTTAAAATTCAAAATGACCATGACAAATTGGACATTTGGTCTGAATTCAACAAGATGGAATTCAATAAAGACAAGTGCAAACTACTTCACTTAGGAAGGAAAAATCAAATGCACAACTACAAAATGGGGAATAACTGTTTCGCTGGTAGTACTGCTGAAAAGGATCTGGGGGTTATAGTGGATCACAAACTGAGTATGAGTCAACAATGTGATGCATCTGCAGAAAAGACTAATGTGATTCTGGGTTGTATTAACAGGAGTGTTGTATATAAGACACAGGAGGTAATTGTCCCGCTATACTCGATACTAGTGAGGCCCCAGTTGGAGTACTGTGTCCAATTCTGGGCACAGTTTAGGAGAGATGTGGACAAATTGGAGAGAGTGCAGAGAGCAACAACGAAAATGATAAAAGTTTTAGAAAATCTTTTCTTTGAGGAAAGGTTAAAAAAGAACTGGGCATGTGCAGTCTTGAGAAAAGAAGACTGAGGGGAGGACCTGATAAGTGTTCCAGGATGTTAAGGGCTGCTATAAAGAGGATGGGGATCGGTTGTTCTCCAGGTCCATTGAAGGTAAGACAAGGAGTAATGGACTTAATCTGCAGTAGGGGTGATTTAGTTAGATATTAGGAAAAACTTTCTAACTATAAAGGTAGCTAAGCACTAGAATAGTCTTCCAAGGGAGCTCGTGGAATCCTCATTTAAAAAAAAA
>NC_048312.1:6472408-6585749 GCF_013100865.1 Trachemys scripta elegans | reverse complement strand
CAGTTCTAGGAGATAAGATATCTCCTAGAACTGGAAGGGACCTTGAAAGGTCATCAAGTCCAGCCCCCTGCCTTCACTAGCAGGACCAAGTACTGATTTTGCCCCAGATCCTTAAGTGGCCCCCTCAAGGATTTAACTCTCAACCTTGGGTTTAGCAGGCCAATGCTCAAACTTTTAAAAATAAGTTGGACAAACACGTGTCAGGGATGATCTCAGTTTACATGGTCCTGCCACAGAGCTGCGAGTTGGACTAGATGCTTTCTCGAGGTCACAGAACTACAGAAATGTAGGGAAGGAAGGGATTTGATTTTGTTATGTGAACAGTTGTCCACTAGAGACTGAATTAAAACCATTGAATTTATTTCACATCAGTAACTCCTGACCTGGGGTGGATTTGATATCGGGTTCAAGAGGTTAAAAGTTCCATATTCCACCATCATCAACCCTCTGAACCACCCAGACCCCTATAGCACAGTTTGCTCTTTTATCAGAGACTAAGAACTACAAAACATTAAGGAGAGATTATGTGTATCTTTCCTGAAAATCTTTTTTTACTCTTGTCACCTCAATCAGTACCTGATTAGTTTTCCTTCTAGAAGTGCCATCACCTTCACAGATTCAGGCCACTTGCTGGCCAGTGTGTCAGTCACTGTTCTGGTGACTGTTGCAGTAGATTTCATCCAGGTCTCTTCTCCCATTTTTGCGAACTTTGCTTATTTTCTGTTTGGGAAAAGTTCTCACATGGAATTGAACCAGTGACTGTTGAATTCCTGAACACTTTTGGCATCTTCCACTGAAGTTCATGTTTTGACTGTGTAATCGGTAGGCAAGTTTATCTGCATTTGTTTATTACATTTATTTGCTTGTGAGAATATTGGTGTTCTTGAAGGCTAATAGGCCAGCAGGAGCAGAAACTCCTTTTTGTTTTTGTTTTTTCAAAATCCAAAGGTCAGTTACAGTCAGGGAACTGCTCTCAAACACTGTATTCTGAGTTGGTGAAACCACTGTCTCCTTTAGTGTTCCAGAATAGACATGACTAGTTAGGTTAAAATGATCATTAGAGGCCTGATCCAATTGCCCCAGAAGTCAATGGAGCCTTTCCATTTACTTCACTGGGGTTTGGATCAGGTTGTAAATATTGTTGTCATCTTCGTGGTGATTCCTGTCCGCTGGATGAAACTGAGGTTATCAAACTCATTTCACTTATGACCTAATACTGGACTTGAACTCTACTCCCATGGAATGCATTGAAAGAACTAGAAATAATAATAATTATTGTCCTAAAAGGAGGATAAATTATTAATCACTTTAATCTCTGGCTGGACTTTAATGCACTATAAAAATACAGTAAATAAAATGTAAATTCTGTAAATTGGTTAACATTTTCTATCTTAATTCTAGTCTTAAATCACTCTTTGAAGAAGATTTAAACTGGATACAAGAAATACATTATAGTTATATTGGATTGTCTACAAAAATGCCTGTGTCCTTGTGACTTTTTATTAGAGATTAGACCTATTTTGGGTACAGATAAGTTAAATAACAGAGTTCTGCCATTTAGGATTTAGTTTATTAAACTATGCAACCATTGTTTCTTGAAAACCCATGTTACTCTAGAGATTGATATTGGAGTGGCATATTTTCTAGTCAGACTTATTTTGTAGGGACTCTGGCAAAGTCAAGGATCACAGGCGAGTGATGTGTTAGAATAGCGAAGAGAGAGAGAGAGAGAGAGAGAAAATTGAGGCACAAGTAAGAGAGAAAAAAAGTATGTTTTCATCTGAGATTTGAAAGGAAATGGAGACTTGATGAAGTGATGAGATATGGGGGAAGCTTTTGCACACAGCAAGCCACCGCAGAGCAAAGGCTCATACTAAAATTGATGAGACTGCATGAAAAGATAGAAAGGAGGACACTAAACAAACTGAGGAAGAGCAAATCCACAACAGATTTTGAAAACAACATAGGTAACTTCAAACAGGATCCTAAAATGGATGGGTTGCCTCTGTCTGCTTTAAACCCAGAACTTGGTGGCACCAGGAATGGATTTTGCAGCACTTCCCCAATGTGATATGGGATACTTCTTAATTTGCAGGCTCTTCTGTCAGTCATAAAGTTCCTGTAGCGTTGAAATGTATTTCTTAGCACACCCCATTTCTGAGAATGGCAATGAATGTGTACTGTCTCAGTACAGCTCCTCAACATCCAAGATAGACCAAACCAAAATCCTGCTAAGTGCCAGGTTTTACCCATGATCTTGGGTGTTCTCATTCCCAGAGTTGGTGGGAGGTGATGTATTTGGGTTCAGGGGAACTGTGGTAGGTAAGAGAAGTGTGTTTGGGTGAAATGAGTTGTGGTCCCAGTGAAATTCCAGAGTGACCGGTATCCATATCACAAAACACCTCCCCAGAGCTAGTAGCAGAGAGATAAAGGACTAGAAGAGCCGTGAAGACTGTACTTCCCTATCACCTCTAGACCTTTAGGCCAGGAGTGAAGTATGTTGTCAGGGTGGTGCATGGAAGAAGCTTGCTCTACCCAGTGCCTGAGCTTCATTTCACTGTAGTCTCCAGAACTGTCAGCCTGGCCCTTTTATTAGCCGCTATATTTGCTTTATATATAAAAAAAAGTCACTGATTTTTTTTGTTGTTTTGTGTATTTTTATTTCAGTGGGAAGTTGGTTTCGCCAAAATGGAAGAATTTTAAAGGCTTAAAACTTCAATGGAGGGATAAAATTCGTCTCAACAATGCCATCTGGAGGGCATGGTATATGCAGTGTAAGTTGCTTTTATGGTAAACGTGATTGCATACAACCACAAAATGTTTGAATCTGGTATTGCATCTGGCCATGCATGTAAGGGGCTGAATGGACAGGAGATGAAACATAAGCACCCTTATGATGGAAAAACCCAAGTGATCTGCTGGTGGCCTAAATCCCTGTAGAGGACAATCCTGAATTTCCACCCCATGACCAAACCATCCCCATGGTGTTCAGCACTGCTTTGGGGCATTGCACCACTTGAATCCAAGTGCAGTCTGAAATGGCCTGTTCCCCAGTGGTGTGTTGGAGGGGACTCTGGGAAGACCTTTGTTAAAATCCTGCCTCCGAGGTGGAGAAGGGATCCCTGAATAGCAGGTGTGTACCCAACTGTCATATTTTCATTTCTGTTTCAGACCTGGAGAAACGCAAGAACCCAGTGTGCCATTTTGTGACTCCACTAGATGGCTCTATTGATGTAGAGGAACATCGGCGGCCTGAAGTATGTAAAATTTGAGCTGTAGATTTGATTATCTCTACATCTCTCCTACCTCCGTTTAGATGTGAAGGCTCTGTAGCACTGACATGCTTTGGTGTCCTCTCCATAGTGAAAAATATCAACGTGTGTACTGTATGGCTGCTGTTGAGCCAGATGTTATAAATCTACTTGTATTGGAATGATCAAGGTGCAGCCCAAGGGCGACTTACAGCCCCTGGAGTCCTACTATGCAGCCCATGACTGCCCTCCAGTTTGACAAATCTAAAGCATGACGGTGCAGCCTGCAGAGCCTGTCGTTCCAACACGCCAGAGCCTGTTTTACGTTTCCTCTCAAAGAGCCCATTTCTGAAGGTTGCTGAAGTCAGTGGGAGGTGAGGGCAGCGTACCCTGTTGGATCAAGCTGAGTGGCTTTATAAAAGATTTTTCAATATTGTTTTTTAATTTCTTTGCTCATCTGAATACAAACTAAGAAGCAATTTCTAACCCTGTCATGTAAACTTTTGTAACTGCAACTGGGTGAGGTAGGTCTGTGCATTTTCCTTTTCTTCTATTATATGCAAACTATTTGCAGCCCTCTGGCTCCTGTCCTAGGAGGCCCATGACATTGCAAAGTGTGGCTCTGTCGTGTACTGTGTAACCTTAGATTGGACTCAAAATGCATAAACCCCCTGTTGAACCTACAGAGCAGGAGCAGCAGCAGAAATGGACTGCAGAAGCATACATGAAACTGTCCTAGTATCTGAAATTTTTGAAAAGCAAAGTTAGGCTAACCTTTAGGTTGAGATACAATCCAATCAGACAAGGTGGAGTTAAGTCTATCTCAGTTCTTGTGAACTTGCCCCGCTGTCCTTGGTTTTGCAGTTCTTGTGGCATGTTAAAGCCCCACATTCTGATCCCATTGTTATCATTGGGGTACCACTGCACTGCATATGGCTTGAAGAGTGCAGTTTCTCCCAGAGCGTTGTTACTTGGCTTTTATTGTTTTGTGTCATTCCTTCACAGCTTTTGGATGTATGTGCATGTTGATACTGCCTTGCAACTTTCTATTTTCCCACTCGCTCCAGGCCAGGAGTTTGTTTTTTGTTTTTGTTTCCCAGTGAGTACATTTTATTTCATAGTTGTCATGGTGAAGGGTAAGCCTATAGATTTTGTACCTTGGTTGATGAATTTTCATTATGCTTTTGCATGGCTGTGTTAACATGCATCTTATAAAAGTTATGTTTCAGAAACTTTTTTTTTTTCCTTTTGTTTTTGCAATTGGTTACAGGTGATTCAAGTAGTGACATATTGGTACTATTACTGAACATCATCACTTTTTATTTTATGTGGGGAAGATTAAATGGATCTTGGATTGCTATACAGTAGCTGGATTTAAGCACATTGTGTCGGCTGGGTTATGAGGTCAAACGGAATTAATGTACTTACCTTATAGCTTCAGTCTGTCTGAAAACTTTGTGTGGCTATTTAATGTTTGTGTATATTTCCTAATGTATTTTGTTTGTTCTCAGGCAATTGCAACAGAAGGGAAATATTGGAAACGAAGAATCGAAATAGTCATCAGGGAATATCACAAGTGGAGAACATACTTCAAGAAAAGGGTCTGTTTGTTTGCAACTGTGAAAGTATTTTGAGTGGAATAATTGCTTTTTGATTTAATAGTTGGACTTCTGGTGTAACTTTTACTAACGTGCAAAAATGTTGGAAATTCAGTTATACCAGTATAAACATTGGGTCCACTGATACATAAAACTAAATTGATACACTGGGTCCAGTCCTGCAACCCCTTGTCCTGTGAATAGTCTCTACTCATGATTGGTCCCATGGGGGCTAGAAAATGACTTGCATGAGTAAGGACTAATCACACAAGTAGGGGGTTGCAGAAACAGGTCCTTTGGGAAGTACAGGAGCTAATTTTACTTTTTAAAAGATTCTTTGTTCTATCTCTGCAGTTACAGAAACACAAAGATGAAGACCTTTCAAGCTTGGTGCGGGTAAGTAATTTTTGTGGAGGCAGTTGCAGCATTTCTGTTTATTGAAGTTGTGCTAAGTAGCAAAGGTATACAAGCATGACAGCTTGCAGTGATTAAAACCTAAAGCCACGCACTTCGCCTTAGGCCTTGGCTACACACGGGGCTTCACAGCGCTGCCCCGGCAGCACTGTGAAGCGCGAGTGTAGTCGCGCCGCCAGCGCTGCGAGAGAGGTCTCGCAGCGCTGTATGTACTCCACGTCTCTGAAGGGAATAGCTTGCAGCGCTGGAGGCTCTGATTACACTGGCGCTTTACAGCGCTGTACTTGCTGCGCTCTCGGGGGTGTTTTTTCACACCCCTGAGCGCCGCAAGTTGCAGCGCTGTACATTGCCAGTGTAGCCAAGGCCTCAGTGTTTATTGTGAAGAGGGGGCACCCTTTTGCTTAGAATAAATTGTATAATAGAGAGCAGTACAGCTTTCCTGAGCTTAAATCAGATTGGGTGGAAGTCTTGGTTTAGAGTGCGATGACATAAGAAATGAGAGTTAGCAGGCCAGCTGGCCCAGTCAGGGCCATCTCTTTGCAGTTGGTCACATGACAGCTTGTTATTGAGTTATAACTGGCAACACAGCCTGCCTTGTGGAATCGGGAAAGGATGTGTGTGCTTCAAGTGGAAAAGTACATAGCAGAACCAAATGAGTCCCTTTTCTGTGCTATTATAGGCAAGTAGTTTGGTAAACTTTAAAAAAGGGCTAGATGTTGAGATGTATAAAAGCAACTGCGCTTCAAATACTTGGGACAAAAAATAGTCGTGCGATGGAGCCTTCTTTGAGCATAAACTGATCACCAAGAGAGCATTTCAGACCTTCCGTAACTAAATGTAAATCCAAGCTGGATTCACTCTTCATTATATGCCCAGAACAATCCCCGGGTTCACAAACCGTTCAGCAAACCTGGCTAAGATTTAGATAAACCTCAGGATGTCATGGTTCTGGCTGGAAACCTCACCAGTTCCAATTGAGTTTTGCGTTGTGTTTGTTAGGGTTCATTCAAACCCCCAAATCAGTGAAATTCTGGGTGCAAAATCCCACTTATACCCCAAAAATCGAAAAAGCGTTGCCAAAGCCACCTTGGTTTTATGCAGTTCTGATCATCAGCTGGAAATGGAAAGATATTTCCCCACAGAGTCTAGTGTTGTGCAATGATATATTTCACAGAGGTTTTATGCTAACTTCTAAAACATCTGGTTTGTGACACTGCTGGAGACAAGATATTGGACTAGATATACAAATGGCCTGTTCCAGAACAAGCAGAAATGGGATGCCACACTAGCTGAACCATCGATCTATTTGGTATGTAAAAGAAGCCAGAGTAGATGAACTGTTGGTCTGAACTGATGTGGCAGAAGGTGGAATACCAGACTAGATTGACTGTTGTCTGTTCCATGTGACTGGAGGCAGGATGCTAACAAGTTGGTGTGATGCATTTTGATGACTCCTATAGAATGTTCCTCTTTATTAAAATGTGAAAAATAATGAGCTTTGTCTGTTTGGTGCCATAATAACTGCATGTGACTGGCAGCTTCATATAACCAGGCTTATTTTTCTTTCCTCTTTGGCAGGACGATGATGTGGTTCTCTGGCATCAGAGTAGATATGGCAGAGAAACCCCCGTCCCCATGGAGGAAGATTCCTTTCTGGATGCAGATATGCTTATGTCTGAGTTCACGGATACCCTCTTCTCTACGCTTTCTTCACATCAGCTGATTGCCTGGCCAAATCCCAGAGAGATAGGTATGTATTTGCTTTTGGCTGTGTTGATTTTGCAGTGAGAGGAGGCTTGTTGCTTCTCTTCTCTTCCAGCCTTACTTTTTCATTTGTCTGATTGAGAAGGTGGCTCCATCTTTCTCTTCCAATGCATTTTCCTGGGCTGCGTGTACTTGTATCAGTTTAATGGTAGTGCCAAACTTGAAAGTTTAAAAAATCATGGTTTAAGGGATCAGAAATCCTCTTCAGATATTCAGCCTAAATTTTCTTTCTTTTTTTTAATCTCATTACACCTAATTACTGGTACACATTCTGATACTAATAAAGCTACCCGTGACATGCACAAGAAAGTATTATTGCTTATGAGGCCATTATAATTTACATCAAATCTTATTTTCCTTTTTTTAATGTAATTATTATTAATTTATATACACCATAAACTTGCAGAAAAGCCAATCCAAATAAGTGTTGTTCCATCAACATGCCACTCTTTGAGAGTCTAGCATCTTAAAAAAATGACCCTCTTTCTTTTCATTAGATGAAGGTTCCTCTTCCCAACAGAACTCAGCTCAAATTCTTGTAGCCAAAACTCAGGGTTGCACTCTGTGGGACCTAATCCCTGAACTGCCTCAGAGGGAGTTGTGTGTGCAGAGCGTTTACAAAATCCAACCCTGAGGTTTATACTCACTATACAAAAATGAGGAAGTTAGTTAAACAGAAATTAAAGGGTACTGTGCCAAAAATGAAATCTCTGCAAGCTGCATGGAAACTTTTTAAAGACACGATAATAGAGGCTCAACTTAAATGTATACCCCAAATTAAAAAACATAGTAAGAGAACCAAAAAAGAGCCACCGTGGCTAAATAACAAAGTAAAAGAAGCAGTGAGAGGCAAAAAGGCATCCTTTAAAAAGTGGAAGTTAAATCCTAGTGAGGAAAATAAAAAGGAGCATAAACACTGGCAAATGAAGTGTAAAAATACAATTAGGAACGCCAAAAAAGAATTTGAGGAACAGTTAGTCAAAGACTCAAAAAGTAATAGCAAATTTTTCTTTAAGTACATCAGAAGCAGGAAGCCTGCTAAACAACCAGTGGGGCCACTGGACAATCAAGGTGCTAACAGAGCACTCAAGGACGATAAGGCCATTGCAGAGAAACTAAATGAATTCTTTGCATCAGTCTTCACAGCTGAGGATATGAGGAAGATTCCCAAACCTGAGCCATTCTTTTTAGGTAACAGATCTGAGGAAGTGTCCCAGATTGAGGTATCATTAGAGGAGGTTTTGGAACAAATTGTTAAATTAAACAGCAATAAGTCACCAGGACCAGATGGTATTCACCCAAGAGTTCTGAAGGAACTCAAATGTGAAATTGCAGAATTACTAACTGTAGTCTGTACCCTGTCATTTAAATCAGCTTCTGTACCAGATGACTGGAGGATAGCTAATGTGATGCCAATTTTTAAAAAGGGCTCCAGAGCTGATCCCGGCAATTACAGGGCTGTAAGCCTGACTTCAGTACCGGGCAAATTGGTTGAAACTATAATAAAAAACGATATTATCAGACATATAGATAAACATAATTTGTTGAGGACGAGTCAACATGGTTTTAGTAAAGGGAAATCATGCCTCACCAATCTACTAGAATTCTTTGAGGGAGTCAACAAGCATGTGGACCAAGGGGATCCAGTGGATATAGTGTACTTAGATTTTCAGAGACTCACCAAAGGCTCTTACGCAAAGTAAGCTGCCACAGGACCAGTCTTGTTCAACATATTCATAAATGATCTGGAAAAAGGGGTAAACAGTGAGATGGCAAAATTTGCAGATGATACAAAATTACTAAAGATAGTTAAGACCCAGGCAGATTGCTAAGAGCTACAAAAGGATCTCTCAAAATTGGGTGACTGGGCAACAAAATGGCAGATGAAATTTAATGTTGATAAATGCAAAGTAATGCACATTGGAAAGTATAATCCCAACTATACATATAAAATGATGGGGTCTAAATTAGCTGTTACCACTCAAGAAAGAGATCTTAGAGTCATTGTGGATAGTTCTCTGAAAACATCCCCTCAGTGTGCAGCGGCAGTCAAAAAAGCGAACAGAATTCTGGGAATAATTAAGAAAGGGATAGATAATAGGACAGAAAATATCATGTTTCCTCTATATAAATCCATGGTATGCCCACATCTTGAATACTGTGTGCAGATGTGGTCGCCTCATCTCAAAAAAGATGTATTGGAATTGGAAAAGGTTCAGAAAAGGGCAACAAAAATGATTAGGGGTATGGAATGGCTTCCATATGAGAAGAGATTAATAAGATTGGGACTTTTCAGCTTGGAAAAGAGATGGCTAAGGAGAGATATGATTGAGGTCTATAAAATCATGACTGATGTAGAGAAAGTAGATAAGGAAGTGTTGTTTACTACTTGTCATAACACAAGAACTAGGGGTCACCAAATGAAATTAATAGGGAGCAGGTTTAAAACAAATAAAAGGAAGTATTTCTTCACACAATGCACAGTCAACCTGTGGAACTCCTTGCCAGAGGATGTTGTGCAGGCCAAGACCATAACAGGGTTCAAAAAAGAACTAGATAAATTCATTGTGGATAGGTCCATCAATGGCTATTAGCCAGGATGGGCAGGAATGGTGTCTCTAACCCAGGGATGGGGAAACTATGGCCCAGGGGCCGCATCTGGCCCTTCAGACATTTTAATCCGTCCCTCAAGCTCCAGCTGGAGAGTGGGGTCCGGGGCTTGCCCTGCTCCAGCCAGGGAGCGGGGTTGGGGGCTTGCCCCGCTCCATGCATGCCAGGTCTCTGCGCGGCTCCCGGAAGCAGCAGCATGTCCCCCCTCTGCCTCCTATGCGTACGGGCAGCCAGGGGGCTCCGAACACTGCCCCCGCAGCTCCCATTGGCTGGCAATCGCGGCCAGTGGGAGCTGTAGGGGTGGTGCCTGCGGACGGGGCAGCATGCAGAGCCTCCTCTCTGCATAGGAGCCAGAGGGGGGACATTCCGCTGCCTCTGGGAGCTGCTTGAGGTGAACACTGCTCGGAGCTTACACCCCTGAACCGCTCCTGCACCCCAAGCCCCTGCTCCAGCCCAGATCCCCCTTCTACCCTCCGAACCCCTGAGTCCCAGCCTAGAGCACCCTCCTGCATCCCCAACCCCTCATCCCCAGCCCCACCACAGAACCCACATCCTCAGCCGAAGCCCTTACCCCCTCCCGCACCGCAACCCCCAATTTTGTGAGCATTCATGGCCCTCCATACAATTTCCAAACCCAGATGTGGCCCTCGGGCCAAAAAGTTTGCTCACCCCTGCCCAAGCCTCTGTTTGCCAGAAACTGGGAATGAGCAACAGGGGATGGATCACTTGATGATCATGTGTTCTGGTCATTCCCTCTGGGACACCTGGTCACTGTTGGAAGACAGGATATTGGGCTAGATGGACCTTTGGTCTGGACCCAATAGGGCCATTCTTAAGTTCCAGCAAAGTGCCAGGCTTTCTTTGAGTAACCCATATCCACATTGCAATAAACTGAAGTGGCATGTATCCTGCAAAATTAACCTCTCTCTCTTTTGTTTTTTCCAGCACACTTAGGAAATGCTGACATGATTCAGCCAGGACTTATCCCTCTCCAGCCAAATCTAGATTTCATGGATACTTTTGAATCTTTTCAGGGTAAGATTAAGGGGGGAAATGAGTTTACTGTCTTTCTGCTATAGCGGCAATGGGTTTTGAACAGAAAAGTTAACTGTGCAAACCAACATGTTTATCCTCTTTATACAGCATGAAAATGGAACCAAAGCTCAAAAGTATTTGAAATCTAATTAAAAAAAAAAAAATGTAGAGAGATCCTCTCACTGTTGCGAGACCAGTTCTTTGCCTGACTGGGTTTTGAAATGCACCTGTAGGAGTCCGTGTCCTAAGATTAGACTTGGAAGAACACAGCTTTCAGAGAACCTGGTTTACAGAGAAGTGGCTTTTGAAACGTTACCCATTGATAGTATGGGAGAGCATCAGGTGTCAGCAGAGGACCTTACAGGAGAACGATACTAATTGGTGTCTTCCTAATCCTCTCACCCCATTGTTCACATATACAGTCTCTGTGGTTTCCCCATTTCTTAGTAACGATTTAATAGTCAAATGCAAAGTCTCATGTTACTGAGATCTCCATTACTTTTTCATTATTTACTCTAGAATAAAGTTTAAAATAGAAAATAGAGTTTAAGTGGGACTCAAGTGGTGGCTGGACCTTGTGCTGGTCCTCTGCGCAGGGCTGAAATTCACTCAAACCCACTAAATTTGCATGGCATTTTACAAGCATATCTGAGAAATAATCCCTTTCCCAAAGAGTTCGTAAATCTCAATAAGACAGGCAAACATCCTTGTGTTTGTAAATAAGCAGAGTACATTTTGTGGTGATGCAGTTTCCTTGTTTTTTAATTATTTATTCATTTAATTGCTAATTCTCAGTGAGTCTCCCATTACTTAGTGCTACGTAGCAATGTTCTACCGTAATATGGGGAGTAAAACATTTAATATTTGTTTTCACATTCTTTCAGATCTGTTCTCATCCAATCGCTCTGGCAACTTTTTCTCTTCTGTCCCTGCTGCCAGTTCTGCGATGACAGATACCAGCAGCCATTCTTCCCAGGTAAAGAGGTTTTATGTAGTGAAAATTGCCAGAGCTCAAATTTATAAGTAATATACAGATCTTCACGTACTAATATGCGGTATCAGACAAGCTCATCTAAATAGAATTGAATAAACACTTACAATACTTGTTTAATACAGTATATTTTCCTCTGATTTTCCAATAAAAGAAATTATTACAATAACGTAGAAGTAAAAATAACTGGTACATGTACTGTACTTGCACTGTTGTAACTTAAATACCTTTGTCTTCCACCACATCAGGTTCAGAACAGAATTTTCTTTGTACTTTAAAATATTAGTTTTTGAGGAACAGCCTTTACATTATGTAGAGAGTGTGTTTTGTGCTTCGAGTGAAATAATGTCTCTGAATGAAGTTGGGCCTGGCTATAATGAATCAGATGTACTGGGAGGGAGTGTGGACTAGCAGGTAGAGCAGGTAACTGGGAGACTTAACTGCTGGGTTCTGTTTCCAGCTGTGTCATTGACTAGCTGTGGGACCTGGGTCCAGTCACTTAACCTCTGTGTACCTCAGTTTTCTTATCTGTAATACAAGGATATTGGTGACTTCCTCCCTCTGAAGAGCTGTGGATCTCAACCCTCTGGAAGATCTTTACCTGAAAGGCACTTACAGGAGAGCCAAGGAGAAATGGGCAAAACTAGAGGTAGTTGTAGTTATTTAGTTCTTGATGTGGAAGGTGTTGGCTTAGCATAACTAGGAGTGATTCAGATCTAAGCCTCATTCTCCCCTTTCACAATTGAGTGTTAGGAAAGGTTCAGATAAAATCTTCTGGTGCTGGCCCATCTCCAATGTCAAGCATTAATCTGTGCTAATTTTTTTTTTCTCCTGACAGTCTTCTGTCCTGCCCTCGGGTTCTTTACCCAGCACACTCCCAACAGTGAACCTCAATGAAGGATTGATTGCCTCATCGGTACCTGCTCCTGTCATTCCTGATGTTGGTGCTAACCAATGCTCCAACATTAGAAGTGAGGGCTCTTTCATCCAGCCATCAGACTTCAATTCCGATTCATCTCTAAGTGGCCAGCAGCCATTTCTTCCGGTGTTCCCAGCTCCAGTGTCGCTGCTGCAGCCCGCTGTCCCACCACACCAAGCCGCTTTGCCCACGGTGCCTCTGAAGGCCAGCTTGAATTCCCAGCCATCTGCTTTTACTGCTCCAGAAACCCAAAAGTCTGGCCTCCGCAAATCTTCCATTGTTACCCACACGGCTTCTGCCACCCTGACCCACAACCCCTCTGCTACCACCTTCAGCCAGAGCCAGAACCTCATCCTGGCAACGCAGCAGCCAGGCGGAGGAGTGCCTTGTAACCTAACTCTACAGACTGCTGTTGTGCAGGGGCAGCCCCGGCCTCAGCTGCAACCCCACCTGACGTTTGCACTCCCTAAAGCCGTTCCCCTGGCGAATGCTGGAACGAGGCCCAAACAGCCACAAAAAATAGTGCCTGCTCCAAAGCCTGAAACGGTGTCCTTAGTATTAAAAAATGCCTTCATCACCCCAGGTGAGAGTCACGGGGGTTCCTCCTCGTTCTGCTGGGAGGGAGTAACGTGAGGGAGGGGCTCAGTTGCTGTTGTAGGTGGAAATTAACATTAACAAAAATATGCTAATGTGCAGCACCCTGGGTGTCACTGGAGGACCCAGAAATCTTGATGGTGAGGCTGTTTATTGTTACTAGCACTGCCTTCTCCGAATCCACGTTCCAAATAAACATTCAGGACGGCAACAAAAAAAGGCATTTCCCACAGCCCTGAATTTTAATGTGATTATAAGGGAGGCAGGATGGACCATTGGAGTTTGCATAGGAGCGGGAATCAGGGGGTCTTGGATTCTGTTCCTGGCTCTGCCATTGAGTCCTTTGGTTGCCTTTAGCAAGGCCTTTCACCCCTCTTTGCTTCAGGTACTCCCTCTGTAACATGAGGATATTTACCTACCTCAGTTGTATGCTGAGGTACAGAGCTCTCGGAGCACTAGACAGATGCAGAGTGTTAATTTAGGTATTGGCTTCTTTTCAAAGGGTTATACCTGATTAAACTGACCAAACTGTCAGATCAAATGGGGCTGTTCCTCTGTTTCTGTGACCTTGTCTACACTTGCCGCGGCACATAGGGTACCTGTAGCTACACTCCACATTGAAAAGCAGGCTGCGTCCACACTCACTGCAGTGTGTGTAGCTACATGTGGCAGTAAAAGGCTCTGGCAGTGGGGAGCTGCTGGAGCCTTTCCTCTCTGCCTCCCCCTTGCCAGAGCCTTTCACTAAAAATAGAAGTGTAGATGTGGGAGGCACTGCTTGGATGTGCAGAGCCATGTAGAGTATATACCCAGGCATGTAGGGCACTTTACTATACAGTTAAGCTGTGCCTCACCATCTACACTGCTATTGCTAACTGGGCGTAACATGTCTGTAGTCTACACACCACTGTAAGTGTAGACTAACCCCATGAATGTTAATGCTTATGAGCAGGGCTGGTGTAGCGAGGAGGAAGACATTTCAGTGATACGGGACCCTAAGAAATAAAGTTTTAGGGTTTGTGTGCCTTTGCCTCAAGCTGCCTCGGTTGGGGCTCTTAGAGATTCAGGCAAACGGTGTCTGTTTTCAGGACCATGTTAATACTCTAAAGGCAGCAGAAGCCACAGACCCCTCAGGATTTGAGCTTGTTTCAGAGGCAGTTTCTGAAATGTCCCTATGTTGGCCCATTTGCTCTGAATGCAAATGATATGGAGAAATATTGTTGGTTCATGGTCATGAGGCTGTAACACACAGATTAAAATCTGATTAGAATCTGACTGTGGGGATCTATGACATTTGAGCTTTCAGCGTTGTCCAACCCACCATCTACTGCAGATGTCTGAGAGCAGCAAGCATGAGCCAAATGAGAGAGCTCTGAACTTCTCTGTGGGGCTCGGCTTTCTGCCCTTAGGGTGACCAGATGTCCCGATTTTTATAGGGACAGTCCCGATTTTGGGGCCTTTTTCTTATATAGGCTCCTATTACCTGCCGCCCCTTGTCCCGATTTTTCACACTTGTTGTCTGGTCACCCTATCTGCCCTGGACCCCAGCGAGTCTAATGCTGGTCCTGCTTGACAGACCTCCCTGAAACCTGCTTGTGGCCCCCTAGTGGGCCCCAGATCCCTTGTTGAGAACCACTGCTATAGCCAGTCCCCCAGAAATACACAGCCTGAAGGATTATTGTGAAATGGAAATTACTGAAAAGCAAAAGAGTTTGTGTGTCTGCCTACCATGGGCATAATGCTATGGCAGCCCATGAGAAATCCCCATTAACATCCTCAAGTCTGCTGCATCCCAAATCCTAGCACAAAGATGTGTCACTTGAAATAGCTTGATCTATGGTTAATAGCATTAACACACTACTGGGTGTGTTTCTAAGCCATTCCTATGTGCACCTAATGAATTAAAAAGCAAGAGGCCATGTGCCATCAACAGCCAAGAAATGCACTACTGACCTAGTGAAATGTGTTCTAGGCCCTTTCTCAGCAAGAGCATATATCTGCCTTCGTATGCTGGGGCTAAGGTGTGCCCCTATGTTACCCGTGGAATTTGCACCTCTGGCTGGACAATGAATGGCTTCATTGTTAATGGGCTCAACATCAATTCTGTCTCAAATTAGGTTGCAAAGTACACCCGTCACATCCTCAAGGTGCACTTACATCAGTTATAAAACCCACATAAATTAAAACACTTAGGTATATCTCCATATTTATTATTTATCTCATAGAACTGGAAGGGACCCTGAAAGGTCATCGAGTTCAGCCCCCTGCCTTCACTAGCAGGACCAAGTATCCCTGTTATAAGTCCTTTTTATATCCTGGAGCCACCTAGCAGTGGCAGTTTGTGTTGCAGCTTGATCTTTGAGAGAACTTAGAATAAAGATGATTTGGCGAAGTTGTACAGAAAATACCTGTTTGGTCCCATTTAGTCCATTCTCCCAATCAACACTAGTTTGTTCCCTACATAACATTCTCCAGATCTTTTGTGTCAATAACGATTCTAACTTCAGTTGTATTCTTCAGCTGCCTTTCAGGGACAGTCCAGAGCTGTGATCGTAACCCCAGCACCTTTAAAAAGAGAGGGGATTTTGACTCCGGCCATGTCTCCACCTAGTGTTGTAATTGCACCAGCTGCAATTCCCAGAGTAAGGAAAAGAAAAAAAAAATCTTTGGGCTGGAGTTTGCATGTTGTTAGAGCCTTAAAGTGTGGTAATGCTTCAAAAAGTGACTAGGTATAGATGTCTCCTCATTACTCAACAGATCTGTTGGTGTGCTCAGAGTTATCTGTTAACGTTTGATTTATCTACATTGTGTGGCTGTTAGCACTATATAATCTGCACAGCTTCGGGAGGGTGAACTGGTTTCTTCTGTGGCTTACACGTCAACAGAATTCATAACAGACACCAGTTGCAGAGGGTTTTTTGACTCATAGACTTCCAGTCAAGAATGGACCATCATGATCATCTTGACTGACTTCCTGCACATTGCATGCCACTGAACCTCACCAGTCCACCCCTGTGATAGGCCCATAAGTAATGATGATGAAAGAGCCAGAAAGAATCCAGCTTGACTTTCCACTTGCCAGTTGAGAAGTTTGTGTTGAGTATGCCAGTGTGTTTGTCCAGTATGTTTGAGTACACGTGAGACAGAAATGTTAAGTGTACCCTGTGTATAATAAGACGAAATTGCTTTTTCACTGCTGCTAACATGTTCTAACATTGCACTGAATTATGAAAACATGTGGGACTCTTGCTAGAAGTCTGGCTTTTGTGCCTGATTGTTCATAATATATTAGCACTAGTTTGGGGAGTTCCTGTCATCAGATAATTATGTATTAATTTAACATTATACACTGCCATTGAAAAACAAGATAATAGAATCCTTTGTATTTTTCTTTCTGTAATATTCCTGTGCTGTTTCCAGGCTCCCGGGGTGATGGAATTCCATAATAACATTCTGGTTGGTCAAGCACAGCAAGCTCCAAGTAACCAGCAAGTGCAGTCCACAGTCTCGCATCTCTTCTCTCCTAGTGCAGTCCAAGAAGTGAAAGGAGAGCAAATCCCTTACCTCAGTACCTGTTCACAAGTTCCCTCACCTACACCTAGTAAGTTAGAGACCTAAACTCTCTGACTCTCCCCCATATGCATCCACCTTTCAGGGGGATGTAAAACAGATCTTGGCCAGCTGTGGTTATTACATATCTTGGGGAATTCTTTGTAGAAATAGTTTGTGAGCCCCATTCCCTACACTTTTAGTTGTCTATAATAGTTTTCAGTTCTTGCCCTAAGCTTTTGGTTAGTGTTTCTGTGCACTGTTACGCTGTACTGGTCCACTCCAGAAGTGGTTGCATTTCAGTACTCCATAAAATGCTATAGAAGTTTATCATTTAATATAATAAATATAATTCTAATTCTTTGCACCACTTCTACAACAGCTTTCATTAGAGGGTGTCTAAGCACATTCTAGCCTCGCACCTTACCAAGGGTTCCCTGCAACAGTAGGTGTCCCTGTCCTCTTCCCTTAGTGCTCTACTTCCATGGGATAGTAAGAAATTATTTAAATATTTTGCTTCCTGCTTTAGGAACCTGGAGGGTCACAGTGCAAGTAGGTCACGGTAGGATAGTCAGTTTAGGTCCTAGACACCCTAACACACATTTGCCTGAAGTGGAGAGAACATGTCGCCACAAGGCATTTAGCCATTGTGAAATATTTGGATTTCCTAGCCATCTGGTCATCCTACTAGAACCTAGATATTACAGCATTGGATGCTCTAGAAGTGCAGTCAGTGGCTAGATTAAATGATCTGGGTAGAAACTGCTGCTCAACAGTCCAGTTTGTTATAGAGAGCTATTTTTTTAATAATCTGACGTTTCCTTTTTGAAGGCCGAGATTGTCAGAATTCAGGACAGGCCTCTCCCTGCCCATCTGAACAAAGCCCCAGTCCTCAGTCTCCACAGAATAATTGCTCAGGAAAATCCACAACTGACCCTCAGATGGCTGCATTTAAGGTACGTGTTCCATCCTTTGAGTTTTTTCTTCCTTATTTGTTTTTGTAGCTTATTGATTTCCTGATTTAGACTGTATAGGCTAGACTGTAAGTAAGTCACTGGATAAATGAGGTTGCATATGTGGTTGTGGCTTAGCTTGCATTACATTTGTGTTGCTGTATTTCACTTTAAACATTTCATTATGGCTTCAGGCTTTGTAATAGTACTGATCTTGCCCTGCTCAGCAGTGATTTGTTATCCAACATGCACAAGGAGGCTGTATTTCTGTTTCTCATTATCAACCATGACAGTATTTGATACTGTAGTTCATATAACCCTTACGACAGATCTAGGTTTTAACTGGTAGATCTGTATTCAGCTGGTTTTAGCCTTAGACTTCTAAGCCATTTTAGTTTGTCTGTGCATGTGGTTTTTCATCCAGATTATTGCTGTTCTGTTGGGAGCTCTTCTGGCTGCTCAGTTTTGGGGGCTCCTGATCTTCAGTGCTGTTTGTTGGGGTAATTTCACCTGGCTGTGTCTGGTACTTTCTGATAGCCCCTGGCAGTTGCCCTCTTTGGTCCTTTCCCAAGGCCCGAAGAAAGTGCAAGACTGAATACACTAGAGCTCAATGAAGTTTAATGATGATGAAACAGCAGGTCAATTTAGTGGAAACAGAACTTCAGCTGACTTCCTTTCTGTCAAATCTCCTCTCCTTTTACAAACATAGTGATACATGTACCACTGGTGGGGTGTTCGCCTTAATGGCCTGGGTGGATTCATATTGGGATAATTTATATTTAGACTGTCCGACATTCCTCTCAAAGATTCATTTTGACATGGTGTCTTCACCACTCTTCCTAAGCAGAAAGTGGTACTGTTGCTGTGTGCTGCCATTTTTCCCCAGAGGGGTGGCTGCACTTCACTTGGGGACATGTTCCCTACTGTATAAATTGTCTCTATATAGTGGAGGGTGTTCTTCCACACACACAAATCACCGTAGGTGGACTTTTACTATAAAAATTTCCTCTACAAAGACCTCTCCTTGCCCCCACTAGAGGGCAGATATTTCCTGGCTGGCCTGTCTCCCCTTCTCTCCTTGCAACAGCTGCAGCATGAGCCGGAGTTAGGAATTTTTTTCACCCTTCATCAATCCATCCAGGGGATAGTGGCATCTCCTCTTCTCCTCATCCTCCTCTACTCTCCTTAAAATGCAGCAGCCAACACCTAGCTGGTAGGATAACTGCTGCATTCCAAGAAGATTAGCACAATGGAATCTGTTGCAGTGAAAGCCCATTGAAATGCACTGAAATCCCTCAGCTGCACAAGGAGTATCATTATAACCAAGTTTGCTGTAAGGCTGTGTCCACACTACGGTTTGTAACCTTGATTTTGTAAATGGTGTTACAGTCATCTTAAGCAGTTACAGTTACACAGTTCAGTTTCTGCTCAGACAGCCGCTTTTCTGCTGTCATTTCCCGTTTTGTGCATCTGTATCTACCGTGCTATCTAACACATCTGCAAGGGATAGAATTTCTGGAGGGCCTGCACATAGAATAGCAGGAGCTGCATATACCCTCCAGGATGTCTTTCTACACAGAGAGCTGGAAGGATGGAGGACTGTCCATACCAGTTGCACATGGATAGGGGTTCCTGTCTGCAGAGCAGAAAGAATGCACTGACCCAGGTACAGAAGAGAGCCACCTGCCAGTCTAGCCCTGGAATGGCAAAACACTGAGCTGCTATGGTTACTAAGAGAGTCCTAGCCATGTGGTATAAGAACACATGTTTTGAGCCATCCATGTGAATAACCTTACAAGCTCCATTCCAAGTTGTAGTCTGGATTTACTTTGGAGGAATAGCCACTATAGAAATGCCAGTCAGACTGCTAGAGGTCTTGGCTGTATCTCTCACACTAGTTGGCCTTCGTAGAATTTTTCCTTGATTACACAAGAAACACAACGAAAGCCACAACAGACCAAAGAAAGCTATCAACTCTGTTTCTTTGTTTAGAAGTAGGCAGCCACTAGATGATGTGGTGTCCTTGAGAAAACAAACATGCAATGAATCAAATTTTGTAGCCGTTTTGACAAAAATATTGGTGACTCTGAATGCTTTGTATTTTAAATGTTTTAAGTCCCAATATGTTGGTAAACAGACAAAGGATGAGTGATTGTTAGAGGCTCTTTGATGTTTGCCCACCTTTAGCCTTCCATTCTTTACTCTTTTTGGAATGTCGTCATTCTCGAAACTAAAAATGATAGTCTTGCTGAGCAAAACTGCTTAGATTACAGTACAGCAGCATGTCCAGTGGGTAGGGCATTGGATTGTGAGTCAGGAAATCTAGGTTTTGTTCCAGAATCTGCCACTGACTTGTTGAGTGGACGCCTACATCGCACAACCTTGTTCTTCCTCCTTTTTTCCCTCTGTAAAAGGAGGCTAATGACAGTTACCCGTCTTCTGTAAAGCACTATAAAAGTGCTAAATCTGATTAGTCCTTTTTCAGGGTTCTGATGGAAAAAGATGTTTGACAGCTTTAGAAATGTATGGTAGCACATAAGCCAAACAATGATTTAAAGCATCCATACATGCCAGAGGTTATATCCCAAATGTTTGGGCCCAGTTTTAGGTTCCTTTCACACTCATAAAGTCCACTGACTTCAGTGGGAGTTTTTGCTGCGCTAGGAATTGTGGGTCAGGCCCATAATTTGCAGGTAATTTTAAAGGTCTAAGGATGTAACGAGACACTGTCAGAATTTTAGGGGGTATTTTTAAACATCATGAAACTTAAAACTAATAGAAGTGTTCATAAAACTAAGAAGAAACCCCTATTAAACCAGTTTTGGTTTGCATTTAGTACAGGGGGCACTTCTGAAAGTGTTTAAATTGCCATGTGCAAGTAATTAATATCACTATGATATTTTGCAGCATTAGGAAGGCTGTGGATACCATGGTAACTTTAATTCAGCAAAAGATAAAATTGTATAGATTTTAATAGCAAAAATGACCATAGGGCAATGGTGGAGAAACCAACATAGACTGATGAGCTAATTTTATTTGTTTATGTAGAATCGAAGGATGAAGCATATTTCAGCAGAACAAAAGAGAAGATTTAATATCAAGATTGGTTTTAGCACCCTGAACAGCTTGGTATCAGCTAACTCTAAGTCAGTAAGTTGTCCATGAGTGCTGTGCATTTTTAACCTGGCGAGAGAAGTTATAGAAACCATCACTCATTCTGCAAAGGGTTGTTAATAAACCCGAACATCACTTGTTTCACTGGAGAATGTGAAGTACACATCAAAGTGAAGTTACTTGATGAATCTGTGACATAAGAGTTTAGGTGAGGATGGATAGAAGAAAATCTGTTACTACTGGCCAGGTAGCTGAGTGCGTGCCAGCTCTTGTGCTCTGAACTTTACCACTGGTACGAGTCTCAAAATTGCAGGGAGTCCTGTTTGAGCATGAGCTTCAGTTTTGGAACCAAGGGGGAAAGAAAGGAAACTGGGCAGTGCAGTCCTCTTTGCTCCTGGAGCTCCAGTAACAGAGACTTGATCATAGGTACAGCATGGTAATGCTTCAAACTTAGTGTATATGGTTCCTTTCCTCAACCATTTCCAGAGTATTTTACAAACCTTATTTAATCCTCACAACACCACTCTGAGGCAGGTCATGTACAAATTTGACAGATAGGTAAACTGTAGCACAGAAAGATTGTGATCTGCTTAAAGCCCAGGGTGGATTGATTTGAGTTAAAGTGAGGGGGGCTCACTGATGCAACATCTTATTTTATTTATTGAAATGATTTTAATGGATTATAATAAATGTAGGCCTTATTTATTTCTGTCCTGTCAAAGGTGCACACAGAGGCAGATCCTAGAATAGAACTCAGTAATGCTGTTTGGCCCCTTTAATAACCACTAGACCACACTCCCATCTGTTTAATGATAATGAGAAAACACCAAACCCTATAGAATCAAATGTTCTGTATTATCTCCTTAATGTACAACTTTTAGTAACATGTTAAACACATCAGAGAGGACATCACACCCCTCATAAAAAATTATGAATACTTGTTAAGGGGGAAAGTGATTAACAAACAGTTTAAACATTTCCATTGAGAAAGTAGTCAAAATCCAATTTGGAAAACAGAGGGCAAGTTGCACACACATGCATCTTTCACTATACCAGTGCTAATAAGAGTCAGGATAAACACCTAACTGGTTAATTGCTCTTCTGTAGCACTTTTCATCTGCCAATCCCAAAGTGCCTTACCAGGGTGGATAAGGAATGTGATAAAGGGGCAGAAATGCTTCTGTAGGTGCTATATTTGGTTTGGGGCAAACTCTGAGGCTGTTTAACTCAACTCCAGAAAGTCAACTTTGTGTTCCTCTTCGGTACAGATCAGCCATGCAATCACGCTCCAGAAGACTGTGGAATATATCACTAAACTACAGCAGGAGAGAATGCAGTCACAAGAGGAAACTAGGCGCCTCCGGGAGGAGATTGAGGAGCTAAATGCTACCATCATGTGAGGTTTTGAGGGGAATTGTTACCTTTTTTTCCATAATGACCAGAGCATGGGGAGCATTTCTTTGGGTAATAACATTGGGTGTCTGCATCAAATATTAGGTTAAATGGCAGCGGGGCATTGAAGAGGAGGAAAAAATCAGTGGATCCCAATGAAAAAGCAAAGTCATAATAGGATGGGCATCAGTAGGCTTCTGTGTTGACCTTCAGTGGGCTCTGAGTATTGGTGTATATGGTGGTAACACCAAAAATGGCCCACTTCTGAGAAGAGGTCAGGAGGCATTGTGTTCAGAGCTGTATTGTACCGTGGATCAGAAATCATGTCCCTTAAAGTAGTTTAGCTGCAACTGTCCTTTTGTATGTAATCTTTCATTATTGGAAGAAATAATGTCCAGTTTGCGACTGACTTCCCGCGTGACCTTGGGCAAGTCACTTTAATAGCTCTGTGCCTCAGTTTCCCCACCTTTACAATGGAAGGTAACTATCATTACCTCATTTTAAAGCATTTTGTGGTCTATAGTGCTTTTCATCCACAGACTTGTTAAGTGTTCTGTTATGTAATTAGGG
The DNA here is from genome assembly GCF_013100865.1 of Trachemys scripta elegans. Classification (NCBI taxonomy): domain Eukaryota; kingdom Metazoa; phylum Chordata; order Testudines; family Emydidae; genus Trachemys; species Trachemys scripta. The sequence goes on along the minus strand of NC_048312.1, from coordinate 6,562,998 downwards.
TTTTGAGGAAAGCAATCAATTATATTTGTAGGAGTTGATAAAATCTATTCAGTTGACTTTAAGTTCATCCTTTAATTTGGACTGTGTTCTAAAATCATGCGAATTTGAAGAAAACATTAGTGTGTTTGCTATCTGACTGCTAGTTTTAGTGTTTTTATTCCTTTCTAAGTGGGCCCTGAAAATTACATTGTTAGATGTTTTACTTTGCTTTTAGCTCTATTATTTGTACTAATAAAAGCTTAGCAGCTGGAAAATTCTCTTTGCTAAATGCATATGGACAAAATTGATAGGAAAACAGTATTACACAGTACACATTAATGAGTCATGAAATGAATGAGGTTTGTCCTCTTCATTTTAGTGGATTACCCCTAATAGGCGGCGTCAGTCCCGTGGTACTGGTGTTTGGTGCTTGTCCTGTATTAGTGTTTGGTTTGGAAGAGAAATATCTCCTTTCTGGAAAGAGATTTTGAGCTCTGGCCTTTTTCTTCAGTTCTTGTCAACAGCAGCTCCCTGCTACCGGGGTTCCCATAACCCGACAGAGATTTGATCACATGCGGAGTATGTTTGATGAGTATGTGAGAAACAGGACCCTCCAGAACTGGAAGTTTTGGATTGTATCCTTTCACTGTGCTACTGTACATTGAATTTATATCAAAAAAGCACTAAATCCCTAGAGGCTTGTGACTGGAGACTAGGACTGGGAGTCAGGAACACTGGGTTCTAATCCCAGCTCTGCCAATAACTGATGCTGTGACTTTTAGCCAGTCACTTAAGTAATTCTGTTCCTCCATTTTCTCATCTGTAAAATGCAAATAATATTTCCCTGCTTCACAGGGTATTGTGAGGTATAAATCCATTAACGTTTGTAAAGCTCTTCGAGAGGTTTGGAAGGAAGGTGCTGTAGGAGTGCAAAGTATTATTACTATTCGTTACTATGGTTTAAAAACTGTTAAAGTTTAGTGAATACTGTCCCTAAGGTATAGCTCATCTGTTCATTTTTTAGAAAGGACCACTGTCAAGATAAGTGGTATTAAATAATCGATTCCTTACTGATCACTACTGAAACTATTAAAATTTAATTGATAAGATATTATTTTTGTTCATATTCACCAGTATTTAATGGAACCACAACGTTGGGCCTGAACAACTGGACTCTGTCCCTTAGTCAGATTGTGCAACGCTTTTAGGAAAGGCTTCCATGTGCTCTGCAGCCAGTTTAACCTAACGTCTGTGGGAAAAGCCCAATGATTTTGCAGCATTCTAGTACCTCACGCTGGAGCAGCTTCAGAGAAAGTAGAAAGAGTGGCCTGCAATTGATTTAACTGTGAAAATTATTGATCAGCTAAGGACAATATCCCAGGTGTTGCTTAATTGGATAGTATATTTTACACTCCTCCAAAATGTTCAACTCCTGCAGAATTTGGTTTTAAAAAGAGCATTATAGAAGTTGTCAAGGAGGAAGCTGGGAGTTTTGGCAGCTCGTAGGAGGCAATTGGAACTTTTGGCACTCAGGAAGATGTGGGAGGCAGTTTGGGATAGTTGAATATTTCTCCTAAATGATCAGCAGTAAAATGGTGGTTGGGATCTAAATTGGCATCATGAGGTTTCAGAGTTAATGCCTCACTGAGATGAACTGGGCAGTTTACGCTTATCAGAGCTATTGTTTTAGGCAGTTTGCAGCAGGGACCTTGGAGGGAGTGAATAATACTCTCAGCAAACCACTTCTCATAGCAGGCTATACCTCCAAGTACCTTTTTAGCAATCGGGTGTAATTCTCAGGACACACTGACATTTTCCAGAATACTGTCCAGTGAAAGCTTAGGAGGCTATCTGTGCCCATAGCCAGCAGTCGTGATGACTAATGAAACTTTTCACCAGGGTGAAATGACTGTAAAGCAGTGAAGGAGGTTTATAACATAAATCTGAAAATCCCGTAAGAGTTTCTGCTACGTAAAGAAGGGGGATGAGTAAGCTGATCTTGGGCTGGTAAAGATAGCTGAAGAATAGCCTGTTACATTACCTTTCCAGTCATTTTACAAGGGGGCATAAGCACAGGCAGTCCCTTTAAACATAACAGGAAATAATTAGACTGATCTTGGCCATTAGTATTGGAGGGTACCCAGGAGCATATTACAATGTTGAGACTTGTTTATGCCATATTTCCACGCTTTGATGGAATTGGAAATTTTTTTTTACTGTTATCAGAAGATCTAAAGATGGTGGTAGATTCTCAGGGCCACCAATCATAGAACTGAACTATCTTTAAAGCCCTGGATAAGTTCCATGGGTACATATTTCACAAGCTGGTTTGATTTTAAGTTTTGATTTAGTTGGGGGCGGGCTGTTTTTATTCTAGAATTATTCAACCATCATCATAACAAATTGCTTTGAAGGTCAAGCTTAGTGACAGTTTCAGCTGCGATATAGGAGACCCTGATTTGACATCTGCTCCCAGTCCCTGCTACATGGAGCCAGCAGAGGCTGTGTGTGCTCTGAAGGATGGAGCCTTCTGCTAGCAGGAGGGAATGATCATATGTTGCTCAGTATCTTTCAGCTCATTACAATTTGATAACCCTGTCCAGTCCTCCTTTTCTAGTAGGGTTGTAGCCATCACAGTGTCCATCCTTCAGGGTAGAGGAGTTAAGTGGGGGAATCCCTAAAGCTTGGGAAACCAAACAAAGTAGCTGTGTGTCCATAGCTTGCTGCTGTTAGCACTGATTGCCAAAGAGTTCTGATCAGCGGAGGTGTCCCCGAGAGGGATGTCTCACGGTTTCATAGGCTGTGTCTAAGGCTAGCTGCATCTTTTTGTAACAACCGTATAATAAAAAGGAGGGACACAAACTACTAGGACTAGAAACATTTTTCATGATTTCTTTCAAATGTTCCTTTCTATTATTTGCAACCCAGATTCTACTGCGTGATGCTAGTGCATGGGGACCAAGCATTGAAAGTGACCGTCAATATATCTGTCTAATTTCACTGTTCATCCAGAAGGAATTACTAAAGTAGACAAACAACATAGTTGAAGAGCACTGACGTCAGATTTTATTTTATTTTAATATCCCAGGTAGAAATGTTTCTTTAAATGTTAGCGTCCCTTTCCTGGTTGAAGTCCATTTAAATGCCTTCTGTTTTCCACTTACATTGAACTATTCATGGGTTTTTTTATTATTATTAAGATGCTCTGTGCGCCTCTTTTTTTCCCCTTAACCCTCAATGATTTGCAGTTTAGTATCATCATTAAGCCATTGTTTGAGACCTTCAATGGAATGGTGTCTACGGCCAGTTTAGAGGACCTGAACCAGACTGCAATGGCGTGGCTGGACGAGCATTGTTCGCTCCGTGTTCTGAGGCCAAGTAAGTAGAGTTCTAACCGGTGGTAATTTAATACTACGATAATTGTTACCGTACAGTTTCCTCTTGGAAATTCAGCATGGGACAGGGAAGGAAGGCATGATAGAGGATGTGATTTTTCAACACTCTTGCATTGTTGCAATGGAAAATTAAGAACTGTTGTTGCCAGTGAAATTCATTTTGAGCATTTCTTGCGTGTTAGCACCGAGCAGAAAAAATAATGTAACTTTTTGTTTGTAGAGACCAGAAACTAACTATAGATTCAAACCACAACATTTTAATCCAGATTTCAAACACTCTTGAGATGGGCTAGGGGTCAGGAAAGTGGTTTGTTCTGTTATGAAGCTGTTTGAATCTGTGCGTAGCTTTCAAATGCCCGTGAAGTTTGGGGATGATTGAATCTGATGCCTGTTTCTCAATCCACCTCCATTATGAAGCACCAAGTTCATATCTGTGGTTAATACTGCAAAATAATACTGTCTATATTGGAACAAGTTGGAATTTTGTTGAATAGTGCAGTCAAAATACTAGATCTCCACTTTGTAAACATTGTCCTTCCAGCAAAGTCATTGCACTTCGATGTCTTTGATGTTGCATTGTTGAGGCTCTGTGTGTACTGCAAGAATATCTATGTATCTGTACATTGCATAATAGATCATTCATCCTTCACTGTGTACTACGTGAATCTGTTTGCAATCAGACTAATTGTTCTCCTTGATTCTTTTTTGGACCTTTATTCCAGTGGTGCTGAACACCCTTCGGCATCTCAGTACAACCACCTCGATTCTGTCAGATCCGTCACACCTGCCAGAGCAAGCCACTGAGGCAGTTTGTAAGATCAACAAAACAGCTGGGGAAACCTAACAGTCACAAATGATGAGTTGCCTAAACAAGACGTGAAGAAAGGGCCAGCCTCACAGACGTGTGAGTTTCCTTACAGTCGGTGCACTTTAGAAAGGACATTGTTCAGAGCATTTTGCCTCTGGCTCCTGAACATGTAGAGATACAATGCAACATTGTCTAATGTTTGGCTTCCTCTTCAATACCTGTTAGGTTCAGTTAAGTGAGAATGCCAACCTCAGAAACATAAGTAGGCTAGAGTCCTGCATTCAGCAATAAAAAATCTCCATCAGTGAAGCATGAATAAATACACAGGGAGCATCTTTGCATAAAATGACTTCAAGTACTAAACAAGGTGTAAATTCGCTACACCTAGGAACAATTTGTTAAAGGGAAATGCACGTTTGATTTCATGAAAGGTAATGTGCTTTTTCATTTTATTACCTGGTGTTCAATTTCTTTGTTGTTTTACTTGAACAGTAAAAGTTGATAAAAAGAATGATCAACATATTAATAACCAAAGGAGAAAAAAAGTTAATCAAAGATACAAAATTGTGGTAAAATACTAGAATTAAAATCTCAGGTTGTGTATGTATCTTTATTCTAGTTCAGTATATTATTTGTATATGATCATTTGGAGGGCATGCTTTATTTCCTAGCAAATAAAGTAGCAGATGTTTTCGTAGAACTTTTTTTCCTGATTCAGTCAGTACAAGTGAGTAGCAGGACAGTTTGGCAAGTACAAGAGAACAATTTATCTTTAATTTGTGTGAATTCTTTACTTGTAAATATAGACATGAATTTCCTTACAGGCTTAAACTGTAAACTATTTTTTCTTACATGCTGCAGAGTCGAACTCTCCATCATAAGACATGTGCACAGATGATGCTGTAATGCTTTAGAGACAGAAACTGAGTTTGTAATGCTAGGAAATAGGCATTTATGTTGTCACAGAAATTAGATCAATCCACATGTACTCATAAGCTATCCCCCACTCCTGTGTCTTCTTTGCTTATCTCCCCTGCTTCAATGTCCCTGCCCTAAATCCTAAACTCGAAAGATTTAGGTCACGGTTGTCAATCTTTAAGAGGCTTGCGTCCAACATAAAACTTAGAACACCACTTGTTTGATATCTGAAACATGACATCATTCACCGTGACTGTTCCAGTAAGTGTCTGACATAACTATAGATGGACCTGAGCCTCACTAGTCATTAGCAATGTGGTCATCACCATAGTGCTAGCAACTTCTGGCCAACAGTAGCTCATGCAGATCGTTCCTGTCCACATTAGGATTAACCTGTGTGGGGTAGGGTGTATGTATGTGCCATTGGCGAATTAGGAGGAGTAGGCATAAACATGGAGACTCTTGACCCATGATTTGTAGGCCTTCTCTTGCAATGCCTTCTCCACAGCTCTTGTCATGGAGGGTCTGCAAAACTGACTTTCTTTGGTTGGAGCAAAGCTGGAGCAGAACATGTGCTTCGAGCCCTCCCAGCTTTGGGGTTTGTTCCTTGCCAGTGCCTTTGCCCAGCACCTTGCTCCCCAGTGTTGCTCTCAGCCTGTGTGCTGGGGACAGGGTTTGGCTTGTAGCTAACACGTTACTCTGCTGCATCTCTGTAATGAAGTCTAAAAACATGATCCTTTATAGCTAACCCCCTGGACCTTAAAGTAGAGGCACTATGTAAAGCTTAAGTCTTCTGTTGAGGTTCTGATGCTGCACTCATCACTCTGGTATCTGAGCTCCTGCTTTTCAATACACTGTGAAAAACTAAATGATTTGTTGCTTAGCTACTGGCATATAACCACCTAAGCAGGGAGCTGTACTGTGCACAGCTAGGGAAATGCCTAGTGGTGTCTGCTTTCACAGTGACGGGTAACTCCAATAATGTAATTACATGTCTGAGCGGGTTTGTTTTGTGTTCCACTCCATGAATTAACTTCATCTGCAAAAGAAGTGAGCCTTCAGGCCATTGACTAGATTTTGTATCTGGTTCAAAATTTGAGGTCCCAGGAGTTTACCAAACTCTCAGGTCAGTTTTCATGGCAAAAAAAAATAAATAAATCATTAAACTCAGCACAACTTCTTAATAACCCTGACAATTCCACTACTTTCTAGAGAGAAGTTATTAGGAACCATGTTAACAATCCAGGTAAAGCCAAATGATCTCTTCCCTTGGTACCTTTCCTTCCAGTTTCAAAAACAAGCTGCATTGAGATGGGCAGCTCTTGTACACTGACAGTGGTTAGCTAGAGAGCAGACTGCAAATAATTTGATATTACACATTCTAAAATATTTTCAGGGATTTTACATTAGGAAGCAACTCTTCGCTTTCTCTACCGTATAACTTTCCATTTGGAGGGTCAAGCTTTCAAAAGCTACCTATGAAATGAACTGCAGGATTTCCCTGTCCTGAGTTTTTGCATTCTCAACTTTTCACAGCTGAGTTTTTGCACATGCCGAACATCAGTTGTGGTGGAAATGGCATTTGTGCAGGCAAATCAAGAGACCTTTTGCTACCCATTTATATACCTAAACTTTACACACACCTCTGAGATTTTTGCAGCTGTGGAAAAACTGCAGTCACCGCTGTAGAGCTAGCAGTTGAAGGCCCTTTGAAAATGTAGGCCTAGACTTTATTGAAATAGTACATAGAGGTGGTTGTTCAGCGGTGAAGTGGCTTTTCTACCTATATACTCAGGCCTAGACGTGCAGTACAATCTATTAGTAAAATAAGCAATATCGTTTGGTATCCAGCTGAATAAATGGTGCTATATAAATGTAAGATCTTTTCTATCGATGCCTGTATTCATCCTTCATTTTATTAATGATCTTGAACTTCTGTCTAACAAAATCTTTGACATGGTGATTAGCTAGGTTCCCCCCAACTTCCTCATTTACACATCTATCTTATTGATATGCATATTTGCATGTCCAAATACGTATCTGGTGACGTTGTCTCCAGTCTGCATGGTAGATATTGTGCCTGGTTCTTACCTCATCCCAGTGTAAATTGGGAGTAAATGCACTGAAGTCAATGTGAAGTGTGATCATAATCAAGCTTTCCCTCAACATGCGAGATGTACTAAGGGCCTGTTAGAAAGCTCGTGGAAGTCTTTCTGCTGACTTCCAGGAGCTTTGGCTCAGACCCTAAAGAGTTCCACCCCAACTCCCATTGAAATCAATAGAAGGCCTCACATTGACTGCATTGGTATCCTAAAGGAACATGAAAGGATATTGTGACTGAGCTACTTAAAATTTATCAGGTTACCACTTTTTTATCTTGAAGTCTACTAAAAACCATCGAATCTCACTGCACAGCCGAGCAGATTAAAACGGGACAGATAGGGTGTATCTAGTTAGTTGCAGGGGAAACACAGAACAGTTCTGCTTGCTGCACAAAGATCAGCAGCACTTTATCTTTTTTTTATTAAAAATTGCTGACTTTGGCAGGCAGGAAGGGGAAAAGTGTATGAGGGAGAAGAAAAAAGTATACAAACTTTTCATTCTGTCTGGCATTTACCAGAAATCATCTGCTTTCCTAAATCCTTTGAGTCGAACAAATACCCATGACGCATGGAGACTTGAACAATAAGATCTTGCCCCTTAGTGAAGGTTAATAATTCTGAGAACCCTTTGCCACCTAATTTCTGTAAATCTGAACTCTCATTTGTTTATTTCAGACTCCATGTTTTATCACATTCAGTCTAGTGACAGTGCTTATTGAGTGCACTGGAAACTGGACTGGGAGTTTATAGACCTTGGTTCAATTCCTGGCTCTGTCTCTGTTTTGCTGTGGGCCTAGTCGCTTACCTCTGCCTCAGTTTCTCCATCTGTAAAATGGGGATAATGATACTTCATCTTTTGTAAAGCAGTTAGTATTTTTACAGAGCTTTTCTTTAGATCTCAAAGTATTTTTATGAAGTTATGAAAAGAGATTTACCCAATTTATATGAATTGCAGTGTAAATCTCTCTGCTCTAAGCTTGAACTTTGTATTCTATTTCTGCTCACCAGCTAAGGGGTTTAAATAACACATCTCTCAAAAAGAGGATTTCTGCCCAAAGCAGTTGCACTCTCCCTTAGTTTAACGAGTTCCAATTCAGTTCCGTGTGGCACCAAACAGAGGCTCTCAACCAGTCCCCACCATCTGTCTGCAGTTTACAGAGAATTTCAGGTGACACTTACCGTCTACCTCGCCTTCAGTGGCTTCATACTGTGGATTTGGCTCCCAAAGAATCTGTAGTGCTCAGATTCATTCTTAGCTTCCCTAAAAGCCAAACACAAGCTATGCTTTACTCAGACTCAAATTATTGGGCTCAGTACAAGGGTATCTGGGTGAAATAATGGCCTGTGATGTACTAGATCAGCGTTTCTCAAACTGGGGTCCATGGGCCCCGCTGATCAACTCCTCCCCCTCCCTCCTAGCGCCTCCTGCACGTCAGGGAAGTGTTCCCTGGTGTGCAGGAGGTGCTGGGAGGGAGGGGGAGGAGTGGGGACAGGGTGCACCCAGGGGAGGGGGCAGAAAGAGGCAGGGAAGAGGAGGGGGAGGGGTGGGGGCCTTCGAGGAAGGGGTGGAGTGGGGCGGAGCTTGGGACTGAGCGGCGGGGTTGGAGGTCCTTGGATTTTTAAAGTTTGAGAACCACTGTACTAGAGGATCTAGTGGTCCCTTCTGCCCTTAAACTCTACACATCTCTGCAACCCAACACATCAGCTACTGTAGTTCTCTTAGGGCCTTGTGCTCCCGGCCAACAGCACAGCCATGGGCAACAAAAACCAGAAACTAGCTGACGTTGAGGGAGCAGGAGCACAGCAGGGATGGGGACAAGGGATACTCTTGGCAGCATGATCCCTCACAAAACTGTTGGGATTTCTTTGTGGGAGACAATGCTGGCCCTATTGGCAGGCTCTGCCATGGCTTTCCTGTCCCCTAGAGAAATACCTCCTGAAGGGAGACTTTCTGTCTCAGGTGCTGGAAGGGAGCTGTGTGGACAAGCGTAGATGTGCTGAGTCTTTGCGTGACCAGACCTGCACTCTGTGAGTGCCCCAGACTCCTGGAGATTTTCTCACGGAGCTGAGACAATGTCTGCACTGCAAGCACTACAGTGGCACAGCTACAGTGCTCTAGCTACACCGCTGTAGTGTAGACGTTTCCTACATTGAGGGAAGGGGTTTTTCCATCAATGTAGCTAATCCACCTCTTTGAGAGCCAGTAGCTAAGTCGATGGAAGAATCTCCCGTCAACCTACCTACGTCTGTACTGGGAGTACATCACGCGGCGCAAACTTCTTCACAGCCCCGAGCAACGTACCAAGGTCCATCTAATTTGTAAGTGTAGACCAGGCCTTTTTAGAGAACTACAGGTTTGGTGCGTCTCAGTTCAGCCATCCCCTCCTCCCAACAGCATGATCTGTTGAAAATCCTGAATATAGTGGAGCATCCTGGGCCCTATGTGGTTTGCTGTTTAGGAGACAATGTGACTCTTAGAATCTGGGACTCTGAAAATTGCTTGATTTTGGGGAATGTGCACAAAAAAGTCCAGCAAAACCCCAGAGTCTCCAGGCAGCAGTTTTCTGCTAGATCCCTGTGCATCTGTAAGTGCTTGAAAAGGCAAAGACCAGTGAGATCACACTGCTAAGCAGTGTCTTGCCATCTTGAGTGAATCCATTTAGTTTGCAGCCCCAGAGTTTGACATTCCAGTACATGTGTTTGGTTTTCAAACCAAAAGCCTCTGTGAGATCAGGCAGGGGTATGAGAACAGTTTTAATATTTGGTGCCAGTGGCATTTCTAGGTAGTAGCAGAAATGTTCAGCAGCATGAAGCTTTTGTAGTTCAGATTACTGGGAAGCAGTTCCATCTTTTGTGTCCATTATTGGGATGGTTAACTATTGACCTACTGGTGCCAGTTGAAAGCTACTTTGGGGGGGAGGGGGGAATTGACTATTCAGTATCAGGACAGTTTTGAATATTTTTTCGGGTGTTATCTACACTTTATTTCCAGTGCCCGCTACTACTTTTGATTATACACCAAGATAACGAAGTAAAACGATCAAAGTATTGTTGCCACTAAATCACATGGTCTTAAGGGCCCAATCCAGCAAGTTCCTGAGTGTCCTTAACATCTTTTGACTTGAGTAAGATATTTGGCTGGGTAACGACTGCAGGGTTTGGCCTGCCCATTGCTCGCCTCCAGTAATTTCTTTGTCCACTATGTGGGTGCATGTGTTTCATGAGAGTTTTCTGCAGCAAAGCCCCTTCCTCCCTCTGCCCTGTTCCCATTTACTTTGATTGGGGCACCAGCTCTCCATTTTCCTTCTTCATTAAACATGTGTCATGCTGTTTTGCATGGCACACACACAGACTGCAGGCACGCAGGTAGGTTTTGGACGGATATGTAAAACCCAGGATGGTTACAAAGCGACATATCAAGGCATTTTAATGTAATGGTCTCATGGCTGTTGTTTTGAATTGCTTTTATATCCGAACATAAACACTGCTCATAAGCATCAATAAAATGTTAAGACAAAGTAAATCAGCGTCAGAAGCAATCCTCCTCTTCTTTAATGATACTTTAAACAAATTGCTTTCTGTGCTGCCATAAAAATTTGCTACAGGTATTTTTTAAATGAATGGATTTGATTTTTTTGTTTGTTTGTTTGTTTTTATATAAAAGCTCCGAAGAACAAGGGCTTCAGATGTGCTCTTGCTTTGGCCTTGTTGTATAAGGTTTTCTGTTCTATTGTATGACACAACTTCTGCTGTGCTGCTGGTATGTAGCATTTTTCAAGCAGCTCTGTTAAACTGTGCAATGCCATTTTTTTTATATTTACAACCAAAACAATAAATGTTATTTTTTGGAAGAAAACTCTGCTCTTAGTCTGATCACTTTAAATGTTGTACTGCCTTTATATAGCCAGGGCTCACATGGCTGGGGAGGGGGAAAGGGGAGCAGCTCCACCCACAGAACAAGCTCTGTCCACGCAAAATGCCACTCACCATAGCTGTGCAGATGTGATCATGCTCTCGGAGTACCTTGTACTCAGCTCTCCTTGACTTCCCCTTTGTGAGGCTCATATGCTCTGAGCTACTGGAACTTGGCTGCTCTTTGTGGCGACCTAGATGCCCCTTGGGGCTCTGCTATGCTCCTGGGGCTTAGCTTCTTGATTGGAGGGGGTGAAAAATGATGGTATCTTCCAACCCTACTCACTGGTAATGCCAGAATGAGGTGGAACTCGCAATAGATTGTACAGAATGTCATAATTTCTCTCCTGTCTTACCTGCTGGGACAAGCAGTGAAATTCTTAACGATGCTGACATTTAAAGTGTGATCACTAGGGGTCTTGAGTCAGCAGCCATTGAGATGAATGGAGTCGTCCACACCTCAGGTAGGTTTCAGATCTGCAAACGAAGACAAATGTCACTGCATCAGTTACACTGAGTCAGGTCATGTTTCTGAGGCGATTTCAACAGTCAACCGCTAGAGACTTGGGCTACGTCTACACTTGCAGCTGCAGCGCGCCGGGAGTTAAACCTCAGAGACAACAGCAGGGAAAGCGCTACTGTGTGTTCACAATGTGCTCCTTGTGACGGTGGTGCATGTCCACATTTGCAGCTCTTGCAACACTACAGAGAGCAGTGCATTGTGGTAGCTATCCCAGTGTGCCAGTGGCTGCAGCGTGCTTTGGAAAGGGTTTGCAATGCCTAATGGGGCAGGCACAGCATCACATGATGCAGGTTTCCCAATCCCATTGTTCCCTGGGCATCCTACTAGATTGCCAGCTGCTTTTCAAATGAGGGGATGGGGAGTGTGACAGTGTGTTGTGTATATGTGGGGGGAGAGACAGTGTGTTTTGGGGGGCAGAGTATGTCAGCGTGCTATCTTGTAAGTTCAGACAGCGGCAGAGGCAAGGGGGAAACCCAACATCAGCCCCACACACACACACACACACACATGCCTGCCTCTGCAGCAGGAGCATTCCACAGTAATGGTTTGCTTTGTGTCCCAGAGCAGATAAGCATGCGGGCTGTCAGAAACGGAGCTTTGAAAGGGGATAGCCGCATGCCTGCAGCCGAGTTCAAAACAATGACCAGAGTGGCCACTTGATTTCAGGGGATTATGGGACGTTTCCGGAGGCCAATCACAACGCAGTAATGCAACACGTCGTCCACACTGACACCCTGGCGCTCCAGTCCAGGCGCAGTGAGCTCTATGCTTCTCGTAGAGGTGGATTACCAGGAGCGCTCCAGCTGCAGAGTCCAGGCGCTCTAAGTGCCTTGCCGGTGTGGACACCTCAGGAGTTATGGCACCCAGGGCTGATTTAATGCGCTCTAACTTACAAGTGTTGACAAGGCCTTACTTTTTTTAATTAAAGTTTAGATTCTGCAAATAAGAAGGCAGGATAGAAGGCACCAGGGCATTGTACCCATCAGAGCTCTGTACATATCCACAAGTTACACTGTCACATAAGTATTGTATACTGCACATTTCTTTTTAATTCAGATTCAGATCTAAGTTACACAAAGATAAATCCAGAGAATTTCCACTGATTTACTGCAAATCGATTCCAGTGCAAATGAGAACAGAATTAGTTCCTATGTCTTAACGTGCAGTTCTACTCCGAAAAGTGACTAAAAATGTCACCAGATTCACTCCCTGTGTGTATTCAGAGATATCTTACTTCAGTGACAAAAATAAATATTCATGCTGTTGCTCCTCTTAGTGCTGCTGGAGTCCATATAGCCATGGGGGAGGAAGCTGGATTCTATTCTTGCTCATTCATCAATAGAATTGCTAACTAAATTCTGCTCCGTGACACCTGTAACAATCCACTGAAAACTATGGCATTGCACAGTGTCCTTGGGGCCTCAGACGGTCTGCAGAACATCTTTTCCTGGTGACAATGATGCATGAGGAGGAAAAACCCAGCTAAACTCTTGGACGCCAAGCAAAATGTGCATGGGTTTTAAAAACAAAACAAAAACCTTGTTACATGTGAACCGGATACATTAGATATTAAATCCATTTAGAGGCAGTAACCATGGAGCCAGGCAGCACCACATTTACCGTTCTTTCTCGGAGTACAACTATAATTAACGTACTCCGTTTCTAAAATCACACAGGCTAGAAGTCAATTGGACCTGCAGCATAAGCAGTCCAGGACTGGCCCCGCGAATGAGACTGGGGACCAACAAGATGGCCTGATAAGCCTCTTACTGACCCAGAGGTTCTAAGCTAATGCTTTACATTTTTCATGGCGTAATTTTCTTGATATATTAAGAGTCTGAACCTGCTCCCATTGACGTCAACAGGATCAGGCTCTGACCGTTATTTTCTCCCCTTTAACAACATGGCGCGAAAGCCAATTCCACCAGCCAGAAACCCATTCAAATCATTCTGTTTGCCTCTTAAGCCTGCTTTTAAGTTCTGAGGCTGGTAGCTCAAGAGCCCTAGTGTGTCTCTAAGCCAGGAGAAATGCTTGAGTCTAAGCTGGCTGTGCCGTATCCAGCAATAGTAGCTTGAGCCCTGTGTAACAGACGCTCCTGTGGGACTGGTGCAGACATAAGGCTCTAGAATTCTGCACTGGTTATGTTATTTTTCTCTTTCACGGTTTTCTTGGAGGAGTGTGATCGAGACGGTTCTAGAAGGAGACTGGGATTTCAGACTTTCATTACTGACCACCCCGAATGGCTGCACGGCATTTAGAAAGTCACTTCTCGTCTCTGGGCTCAGTTTACCTGCCTGCCTCGCTGGCACACTGTGCCGTATTCTGCATGTTAGAAGTGAATGGGAGTTATGGATCGAGCCTATTCTGAGGCTTTAATGGTTTAAAGTGTGAAGCAGATAAGTGCAAACTATTTTTTTTTAACAAGTAGCATCAACTCCTGAGTAATCTTACTCCAGATCTGTGGTTCTGATCATAATTAGTTTTTTGTTGGAAACTTTTTGTCAGAGTCTTCTTGAGATGTTTTTCAATCAGAGTATAGAGGGTTTTGGTTTTTTTGTTTTAAATGTGGCATTTAAGAATCATTCATCTGACCTTAACCAAAACCTGTTTGGTCAAAGATGGCACAGAGTTTACAAACACAGTGTCCTATGCGGGGGACAGACTAGCAGCAAAAAATAAAGCAAATGCACCCTTATTTCTCTAGTGGTGCTATCAAACCCATATGGTTGATAACGGGAGGAAATTGTGGCTGGGGAACTGGGTTCTTTGCTCTATGGAGCTTTGTGGTGATTTGAAGCTGTTCGGTCTATAGCTGAACTGAACCAAAAACAAAAAATAAATGAACTGGCTTGTTCCTGTGCATTGGATTCTTACACTGCGCTCATCACCAGGGGTTGCTGGAATGGGACTTTCAGCCCTTGGGGGACAGTTCCAACCCCCTTCTCCACTTTTAAACCCCACACTCTTCTCTAAGGACATGTTACAACATAACCCCGGCTGGGACCATCCTTTCCCCAAAGCCGGGTGAGTACGGCACAGAGGGAATTGTGAGCAGTGGTCTGAGTGCAAACGGAGACTGCTTCACCCAGGTGTGTAACCTCTTCGATGCCCTTTCCCTTATTCCCTCACCTGAACAAGCACTCTTCTAGGCACAGAGATGTTAACTGAAAATGCGTGTGGTGAATAATCATGGGCGCACATAGACACCCAGGCACTGACACTGGAAAAGGGCCCTGCAGCCATCCTGAAAGATGTTTAAAATGTCTCTCTCTGCACTGGGAGCTTGTGTGAATAAGCCAGCACAGATCTCTCAAAGAGAAACTCATAAAAGATAAGATGCTGCCAGTCTTCTGAAAGGTTAACCTCTGCACCCTGTGAACCCATCTGCATCTCCTCCATTGGACCCTGAAGGTCAGCAGCCTTGTGGTCAGTCAGACCAAAAGGGGAGGCGAATTCCAGAAGGGAGGGTCCCTCTCTCAATGGCCACCTCCCAGTTACAGTTGGCTGCAGCCATCATTGCTGCCAATACTTCTAGTTGCTTCCCCCAACTTACAGGCAATACTTCTGCAACAGTTCTTGAGCCCCCGGTAGCCACTGAAAGAGGGCTTCCCCGCTAAAGAGGCTGCCCCGGCTAAATCTCCACAGGACACTAGGTGTGGCTGGGGAAATGGTGTTCTTCTCCCCTTGCTGCCTCTTCCCTACCCCCCACAACCAGGGTCATCCACGGCCTGACCCCAGGCCATCCATTTTATGGCCTCCCCTCTTCCTGGATCCCAACAATAGAGCGTCAGCCACGAGGTCTGGCAGAAAAGAGGGAAGCTGATGTATACGTACAGCCACCACCATTTTCCCCACAGAACTATGCCCGGAGAGAGAGACTGTGAATGGACATGGGGCCATGAGCTGGATATGACGGGTCTGAGGGGAGAACAGGCAGAGGCACATCCCACCCATGTCTGGCAGGTTGCCCATAACACCCAGATGGACAATATTTGTCATCACTGATGACTTTTTGTCACAGGAACCCATGGCCTCGCTCACTTCTGTGGAGCAATTGTGCAGCCTTTGGGATGCACCAGATGGTACAAATGGGCATGTTGTAATTTTTTCCCAGGGTCCTCCTACATGGATGATTACATACACAGGTAGACAACTCTGCCACACACACAACTCCTATGAGCACCCATTTCATCCTTCCACTCCTTTCCACTCGGCCCCTGCCAGTGCTTCTTACTCCCAAGCCTTTGAACATCTGATATCCCATCCCCAGTCAGGCCCAGACAGCCCAGCTCCTTTCATAAAATATTGAACTCCAACTACTTGTGGGACTCCCACAATTCCTGTGAAAAATGAAACTTCAAAGCAGCTCGTACACATCTGTACTACCAGGAAATCAGAAAAATGAGCACACCTCCACAGGTTCCCCACTCACCCGGTGGGCCTTTTATTTGTTTTCTTGACATCATACAGGGCGTTTGCTCCCAAAACACGTGAGCAGAATTTGAGTTAGTGTGAGCTATTATGGGGCCATCCACAGCTGCTCTGAGAGACAGAGGGAGAGCACAAATGCAGCTGGGATGTAACCTAATACAAGTTCAATTCACCAGGACACATTTCTGTGTGCTTTTCTCAGGCCAAACTATTGACCCGCCCCCCCAGCAGCAAGACCCAATGTCTTGCCTGGCTAAGGAGTGCATGGGTCCTAGACACAACATTGATACACTAGCAAAATAAATACAGAGTAAATAGCCTTCCAATAAATATAATGATAATTTAAAACATTTATGCTTTAAATATTTTAGTTTTTAAAAGATCATGTAATTCAGAAACCTAATCCAATGGGTAAACTAACCATTGTGTCCCTAGTACCAACCATCACATAAATAATGATCAATTGTATTTAACAGAAGCCCACAATGTCTGAAACTTAAATATTTTCACGCTGCCACATTTGGTTTGGCCTTGACCACATTCATTTGCTTCATACATTGTTCGTACCGTTGGAAAACCCGCCAGAAATAAATTTGCTTCTCAATGTTGGAGGTGGGCTCATTTTGTTCCATATCTTTAGGTCGTTGTGGGAGGTAGCATAAGACGTTATTTAGCAGGATTTTCATCTGGGCTACGTTAGCAACGATTGAGTTCTTGAAGCTAAAATCATTACATAACGAATACAGAGAAGTTATGTTTTTTGATAAAACAGAGTGGAAAACATACAAGGCGTTGCAATAGGGGGCAAGCACTTTTTGATCAAATTTCAAGCAGTTTGGTATTTTTTCCATCATCACATTGGTCGATGCGTTGGTCAGAGTGATAATTTCCCGTGGAAAAGGTCGACATGTGTTCTAAATGGGGAGAAAGAGAAGAATTATAATTTATCATTTTTAGTTATTCCCTCCTAGTTTTCTACTTTTCATAAGCTTTCATGCATGATTAATTATATTAACAGTTATAGCCCTTTTACTAAATACATATTATGGTCATTTCTCTCTGCACTGCCTATGATATAGAGTTAAGATCACCCAACACTTTCTATCATATGACCCTGTTTTTAGTAGCATATAACTTAGCCTGCATGGGAAATTTCAGCCCAAACAATGAATGTGGCAGTTACCCTCGGGCTGAGTAGTGTAGGGTTTTTAGCAAAAAGTATTCAGCCATTTCCAAGAATGAGAGTTAGGAAAAAATAGTTTTTTTTCCCTTTTTTAAAAAAAACAACCCCAAAACTTACAAGCGTTTCACTGGAAAGCTCTAGGGTCTTCATGCTTTGGAGCGAGGGATTGAACTTTGGATCAGAGATGTGCCTTTTGCTGTTCCCATGGGGAGGGGAGGAAATAAAGCACCAAAATTTGGCCAAGTTAGGAGCCTTCGGGGAAATAAAATCTCAATTTGCAGATGCTCCTTAGCCCTGGTAGAGTTTGCCAGTGACATTCTCCAAAGGTTTCATCTGTTACAGACACCCTCCCATGCCCTGTGTGGCAACTGTGGTGTGCCTGCATCATTACTGCTTGAGCAACCGAGCATGCTCCGTGATCCCAGGGTAACGGAGACTGAGCAGGACTTTCCATGCTCCTCCTGACTGCAGCGGTGCCAGGCACTGGGACTGAAGACTGTCTCTTGGGTCCGCTCAGTGCTCTCGCGGCTTGTGCCCAGGTAATGTGAAGGAGATCAAAGGGGGGGGGGGGAGTTAGTTTGACTGACTGACATGGAAGGGTCAATTTGTCACAAGGCGCCTGGAGTTGGGGAGGGGAACTATCTGGACCAAGTGATTGCGACTAGGGCAAACTTCATTGCACTGTGACCCCCCTTAATTATTGCACGACCCCAGGAAGCCTGAGCCCACCTGAGCCCCATTATCCCGGGTGGGGGGGCCAAAGCCCAAGCCTCACCGCTCTGGGCTTCAGCCCTTGGTAGGTGGACTGCAACCTGAGCCCTGAAGCCCTCGGGCTTGGCTTTGGCCCTGGGCAGTGGGGCTCAGGCCCCAGCAAGTCTAAGCCAGCCCTGGTGACCCCATTCCAAGGGGGTTGCGACCCACAGTTTGAGAACTGTTGGACTAGGGCGTGGGGGAAAGAGGCACAGAAGGGCAGCCGGAGAGCCAGGGTAGCGGGGGGAAGATTGGGGAAGGAGACCGGGAGCTGTGGGGCCAACAGGGATCGGGAAATAGAGTGGACAGGGCAGGGAGACTGAGATCAGACAAAGCTCAGTCTCAGAGACTGGGACTGGGAGCCAGGGGTGGTGGGAAGACAGATTGAACAAGGAGCTGTGGAGAGGGGAACTGGACCTGGCTAAAGAGGGAAACTGGGACGTGGTGGTGCGGGACGGGCTGGGAGAGGGGCGGGAAGGCGGAGATCACACCAGGATCCTGGGGCGTGGGGCAGAAAGTGGGACTGGCTACACCAGGAGCTGGGAGTGGGGGTGGGGGTCAGTTAAAAGAACATGAAGCTTGCAGAGTCAAGCACTCCGAAGGGAGGCAATTCTAGCAGGTTGAGACAACAGAGCCCCAGCCCATGGAACGACCAGGCAGGTGGACTTGCTGCATCCTGACAGCAGTGCTGCTGTTGTTCCGGGGCAGCCCCGCAGGTCCAAGCAACAGGACCGCGCCGGCTACCTCAGACTAATTGAAGGGTGTGAGCAGGGTTAGTTCTCGGGCTGGTCATCTGTACGGGCGCTGCTTTGGAAGGGAAGCTGTGGTACTGGGGACTGTGGCTTTAAGGCCTGAGCGTCCCAGACGGGCTGGGCAGGGTGCTGGGAAGTACAGCCAGGTGGAACCGGTCCCAGAAGAAAGCAGAGCTCTTGCAAGCACTATAAGCACTGGGGGATCACTGACCACCACACAGGTGACCAGGCAGCATGTGATGGTAACCTGGGGGCCCAGGCTCCCTATAAGAAGACAGGTGAAAGACCTGGGGAGGTCTCTCCAGAGAAGCCTGGAGAAGGCCCAGCAGAGCTCCTCTGTTTGTAGGGATCTGGGCAGCTGACAGCTGGGGCCTGATGAGCTGATACAAGAGTAACTGAGAACATACAACCCCCACCCCCAAGGGATCTAGAGCAGGGGTCGGCGACCTTTCAGAAGTGATGTGCCGAGTCTTCGTTTATTCACTCTGACTTAAGGTTTCGTGTGCCAGTAATACATTTTAATATTTTTAGAAGGGCTCTTTCTATAAGTCTATAATATATAACTAAACTATTGTTGTATGTAAACTAAATAAGGTTTTTAAAATGTTTAAGAAGCTTCATTTAAAATTAAATTCAAATGCAGAGCCCCCCGGACCGTTGGCCAGGATCCGGGCAGTGTGAGTGCCACTGAAAATCAGCTCGCGTGCCGCCTTTGGCACACGTGCCATAGGTTGCCTACTCCTGATTTAGAGGTGGCCCAGCATCAGCAAGAACTGGGGGAAGAGCTCTCCCCTTCAGCCAGATGAGGCCTGGCTGGAGCTGCCTGCAGTGAGAGACAAGAGCAGAAACATGAAAAGGAGCTGTGATGTGTTTTAATAAACTAGCCCCCAAGAAGAAGTGTTCTCTGACTCACCAGGGACTTTGCAGAAGCCAAAAAAGGCAGCTGTGGATCCAGCTCCTTTGTGCATGTGCATTCTGACATAGTCTTGAATGACATGATCACATGCTGGTTTTTCCCACAAGACCCCTGCCTCATTCAGGGCACAGGCTGGACCAGCTGTGGGGCTGAATCACGGTTATGTCATGAATAAAGCTGCTATCTGCAGGACCCCTGCCTCATTTTTGCCAAAGTTGGAACGTGTGTGGTGAGCAAGGCAGGAAGGGTGGTTGTGTGATTAAGGCAGTTGAGTGCCCCTCCTTGGAGTGAGTGAGTGAGTGAGGAAGCTAAAAGGAAATACAGAATAACTCTCCAGCCACTGGATGACGCAGGGAGTCCCGTGGGAATAATCTAATATGCGACTGTGATTAAAGCCTGTATCGGACATACGCACAAAGGGGCCAAATGAAGGTTGCACAGGCAGCCTTAATTCTGGCACTTCTGTGCACTTGACTTTGCAGCCTTATGTTCTTCTCATTTTTTTTTTTAAGCTCTAACTTCCTCTTTAAAAGACCAACAAACTAAATAACAGAATTTCTGTCCTATGGAATGATCTCAACCCTCAACTTATGTCATCAGCAAGGAGCCAACCTTTTCAGCTGCAGTCTGGCCCTCTACACTTGAGCTAACAGGAACGGGTAGCCGTAGTAAGCTGTTGTGCTCTGATCAGCGATTTGAGGGGGTTCCATGGGTTTCACAGCTACTTACTGAGCGCAGAGGAATGTAGAGATGCTGCACTCCTGGGTTTAATTCCAGGTTCTCGAGGGCAGTGTCTCTCATCGTTAGAGACACTTCTACCCATCCCGTTTCTATGCCCTTCTGCTCTTGCCTACACCTCCCAGGTTCCTGTCCCCCTCTCCTATCTACCCCACCATCTTCATCTCCTAGCCCTTTGCTCCTATTCTACCAGCTCTGCCTATAATATACACATTATAGTACCAAATTCTGATGATTGAAAGTATTTTACTGAAAGTCCTAAATTCAGAGGCTCTCCTAAAGCACAAAACCTTCCAAGCAGTGAACCTCCCAGAAGCGAGATTTGAACAGCCTATCTTTTCCTTTCTAGACTTCGCAGGCGTTACTCCCTTAGAAAGTAACAATACCATAAAACTTTAGTTAACATTAAAAAATATAATAATTACAGTGTCTCTATTGTTGACTGGAACACAAAAATCCCATTCTATTTTCTTTTGAGATGATTGTTTCTAATCGTCTTTACAATTTTTTAGAATTAAGTGTTTTCTGCCCAGATTGAAAGGAAAAATGGACAATAAATAAGAACTTTAGTGAACTTACATAAGATTTAAACAGTGCAGTAGCCTTGTCTTCTAATTCTGAGAACACTGTCAGTGGCTTTGAGAATGAAGTGGCCAGTAAACAGAAGTGGAAAATTATAAATCCATTGATTTCTGTGTACAAAGGGGAAAAAAATACAATTAATACAGGCTAAAACCTCTTACTATTTCTTTCACACAATCTTTGGTTTTCCATTCTTTGCTAAGCCCGCTAAGGCACAATTACTCCAACCTGCTATCAATTTAAAACTTGGTCAGCACGTAACACAAATGGGAAACCATGGCAAGGTAAAGTGAAAACGCACCTGTCCGGAGGTTCATGGCACACAGAGAGGAGCAGCTGAACAGACCAGAAGCTGACCGTCTTCAGTTTTCTAGTAATTTTTTAGCTTGTGTGTCTTTGCCATGACCTGCAGAGTTGTATTTAAAGGCTACTAATCTGTGACATTTAGTGCAAGCAAACAGGAAACTTTGATTTTAATCTGGTTTGTACTTTCAGTTATTTGCCTAAAAGAATATCTATCTCTTATACAACACTTTTCATCAGTAGATCTCAAATAGCTTTACAAAGGAAGTAATTACCATTATCCCCATTTTCCAGATGGGAAATCTGAGGCATAGAGACAGGCCAGCAGCTGGACAGGGACTAGGCCACAAGTGTCTTACTGCTGTAGCCACTAGGTCACATTGCCTCTCTTACGATATAATGTATGCTCCCCTCCTGCTTAGCAAAAACTATCAAATTATACCGTTACACATTTTTTTAAAGCAATTATACAGCTCTTATTCAGATTTGTAGTTTTTATATTCAAAATGGTGAATGAGACATTTCTTATTTACTAGATGATTAGTACATTTTTTATTCATGATTGTGTCACACTGCAAGTGGATGGAAATGGGAATTTAATTCAAATGCACAAAAACAGCATTTTAAAATTGTTTTATTAGTTAAATAAAACTACCTTTAATTATACTATATATGTAAGGGATGGGAGTAATGTTAGCAAAACATGTTTTGCTTTAAAACTAATTAACTAAAGGCAATATTATCTGTAGTAACTGATTTGCTTCTTGTTACCATGTCCTTTGAGAGTTTAGCGCTGGTAGATCTCATCCTCTCACACCTTGTTTTGTTCATAGTTTGGAAGAGGAAAACAAGCTTTCCTGCTTTTTCAGCTCCCAGTTGGTTTCTCAACTTTGAGTGATACTGAGTTAGTTGAATGAACCTAAATGAAGAAAATATTCTTTCTGCATATGCAGAAAAAGCTACTGCCATCAAAAGGTGGCTTAGCACTTCGACAAACACTGGTTTCAGGTGCTGAGCCAGTGACTTCCACCAACTGGTTTGCCTTTCAGACGCAGACATTCTGACCAAGAATCCAATGTAAATGCAAGGTTCCAAGATACGTTTACATGTCTATACTTCAACACAGCACAATTCCCCTCTGATCTTCTTTCAGCGCGGATTTCCCAGTGTTTACAGAGTGACTATGATGTGCAGTATGTGTCATTGGGATCCCTCGGAGCTCGGGGAGAATGGCACATCTCAATCCTTTCAAAAGCCTTCAGAACCCTGTCAGAAAACAAGCAGGCTGGAGTCTCCATAGCTAGCAGTATTCCAGCCCTTGGTTAATAGTCAGTCAGGGGCTGGTGAAACAGAAATGTGTAGCCTGTATCCAAAGTGCCACAGCTGTTGGGATCAGCGACTAAAATAGCCACTCCCTGGATTTCTGTGAGCCTCTAATACTACAGGGCACTATGCTCTCCCTGCAAGCCTGGCTCAGTCAGATAAGAATGTACGAACCCTCATCTCACTCATCTCTTCCCCGATCTCTCTCTAGCTGAGCCAAACCCCCAGGTTGAAGCAGTTACCTAATAGCAAAATGTAAGTTCCAAAGGCTTTGTAGCCTCTAGGGGTGACAAATGCTCCCCTGCCAGCCTTCCCTCTGCGTCCATAAAATACACAGCAGTGGGCCAACCATTATCCAAGTGGAGAGCTTCCCCAGTTCATAGGTGCTGGAACTAGGGGTGTGGGGGGTGCTGCAGCACCGCTGGCTTGAAGTGGTTTCCATTATACACAGGGTTTTACAGTTTGGTTCAATGGCTCTCGGCACCCCCACTATAAAAATTGTTCCAACTCCCCTGCCCCAGTTAGTAAAGCTGGAATGCCCCGGACCTGTGCCCAGTGTGGGACAGAGATTGGGACCCGGTCCCCACTGCAGACATATCTCTTGATCCTGCATAGGGCAGCCACTGAGTCCACAGGGCTGTTTTTACAGGTGGTGAATACATCTGACCTGCCATGGCTGTTTGCTGCTATAGCCAACGTTCCCAGTGTTTTTTGGACTCTTCCTGCTGAGCCGGCCTGAGACACAGTACATGCCAACAAAAATCTGTGTCCCCTCTCTGCTGCTTCCCTCCCTACAAAAACCAAATGACTGCAGTATAAAGCTTGTGGGTTACAAGCTGAACTAGCTTCATTGCAAAACCCTGTATCCCAGTTTGCAGACCAGGTATGGCAAGGGATGCAACAGGATTTCCAGCTAGCCGGTTACCCTCTTTATGTCTCACCAAATGTTAGTGTTGCGACAAATTCACAGGCCTGTGAATGCACTGCATTAAAGGGGTTGAACCACTAGCCGCTGAGTGTGATCTTGGCTTCTCTGTCTGTTCATTTTGTACATTAACGGCCCATTTGTATGATCTATTTTGATGCAACGTTCATCTCTACACACAAGGTTGGAGCTAGGAAGTTCTCATGTACAGCAACAGGGGCAAATCTCTCCCAGTGAATGGAGAGGGGAGGGTCTGAACAGAGCAGGATTGGGGTAATTTTGATGTTTGGGGGCAGGCAGTGGGGGAGGCAGTCCTCTCTTTTCACTAGCCTGGATGGCGGGGGGCACCAGGGACAGGGCCATGATGTGGGCAGGGCCAGTGGTTTCACAGCCACATAGAGTGCCCCAGCTGAACCTTCCCACTACCTGCTGGAAAGTCTTGATCAAGATAACGTTAAAGAAAAAAGTTTAGTGGAAAGGATGCAAGGGCCTCACTGGAGTGGTCTGGGGTGGGGGATTCCAGACTGACTGCTGAAGAATTGCCTCCCAATAAA
This sequence comes from Trachemys scripta elegans, assembly GCF_013100865.1. Taxonomy (NCBI): domain Eukaryota; kingdom Metazoa; phylum Chordata; order Testudines; family Emydidae; genus Trachemys; species Trachemys scripta. The sequence goes on along the minus strand of NC_048312.1, from coordinate 6,538,903 downwards.
CCCATTTGTTCACGCTGGACGCAGGAACCAGAATTTGAGTCATAGTTAGAACAGCTTTTATCAGAACCGCGTCACTCTAACCAAACGTATTGGTGCTGCATGGAAATGATATGGAATTTTCATTCTACCGCACTATGCGTTGTCGTTTCCTACTGTCCAAATCTGCTTGGGGGAGGGGTGTGTGTGGAAGAACTCGACATTGCTGCTTTTTGCCTTGTGATCCATAGATGAAGTAGGGAATCATCTGCCTAGTCATTGGATGGTTTTAAAATGTACGGACAATGCAACAAGAAAAAGGTACTAGAAAACTGCTAGCGAGAAAACAACAAAAAGCAGCGAATTTCTTTAAACTCCTGGAGTTAAGCAAGAAAATATGAAGTGATATGCAGGAACTAAAAGAAAATGAATCAGTGAGGAACAGTATCTTAAAAGGAAATGACAGATTACAGCACAGATGTGAGATAACCAGTCAAAGAAGAACTGAGGTGAGAGATGGTGAAAGGCAAGAACTTTTTCTTTAGTGTCAGCTTGATCAAGACTTTCCATTTTCCCCAAATCAGAAAATGTGACCCAAAATCGAAGGCCTGACGTACTTATGAAGGGGAAATCGAAACTCCAGAGCTCCTTGGGAAATACCCCACTCAGTGAGATTATCTCCAAAAGGACGGTTTCTGTGTATGTGGCCACACAGATCCAGGAAAGGAGAACTGAAGAAATGGCTTCAAGAGACAGGAAATTTCTAAAGAAAAGGGACACAAAGTACAATAGGAAAATAGTCTCTCTGTTACCTTGGTGTAAGGTGATTAAATTACTCCAGAGTCAGGAAGGAATTTCTCCCCCAATGCACAATTGGCCAGCTGCATTCTGGGATTTTTGTTGTTTTGGTTTGGGTTTTTTTACCCCATCAGAGCCTGGTCACAACTGGAGTCAGGACAGTGGCCGCGGACACAAAATCTTCTTCCTTAGATGCCTAGATGGTGACTCTTGTTCACATGCTCAGGGTCCAACTGATTGCCAGACCTGGGGTCAGGTATATGGTCTGTAATTTCAATAATGTGAACATTGAAGAATTATCCCCGAAACTAGATTAGCAGAAAATACCAAAAACATGATGTTTAAAGTATTTGGGTTCCAGAATCCTGGAAAATGGAGGATGAAATAAGACCTAGGATAATAGATACCTGGCTCAAATCGACAGAGTTAAGTAGCGTAATATGTGACAGGGAGATATCAGAAAGATTCAAAGAGAAAGTCTATACAACGGTGGCCCCATCCAGTGTTAATGTGTGGCACTAACTGTTGGGCAACAAAGAAGAAACATGAGCAAATGAACTGTTCCACAGAAAAGTGAATGTTGAGATGGATGAGGGCTATATGCAAGAAAGACCATGTGAGGAATGTGTGTATTAGAGACCTACTCACAAGTAACATCAAAACAAGAAAAAATGAGGGAATGCAGGTTTGCTCACATACAATGCAGTGCTGACAACTCTGTAGGTGAGAGAGTTCAACAGATCAAGGATGAATGAAAAAGAGAGGCTGATCCAAGAAGAAGTGGTGGGATGTCATAAAGGAAGACATGTTAGCATGTAGTATGATAAAGGCTATGGCATTGGACAGAGGACTTTGGAGAGAGAGGATCCTATTTGTTGGGATTAACACAAGGAAGAAGACAAAGACCGGAGTATCTGAGCCTCAAGATGGCGTGGAAGTCTTGCAGTGATAATTTTGAAAGACTTCATAACCATTGTGTGTTTTGAGGAAGGCAGTTCTTCTTCTAAGAGAGACTACAGACATCAAGGCTTTCCTAGCATTGCGACCATCAGAGCAAATCCTTGTCCTGAAAGAGGCAATCAAAGCTGAAAGGGACCCAGTAGTGGATGGCTGTAACTCTTCTCATCTTGTGCTATGCAAACGTAACTTACTAGGCTTTAACTCTTAGGGTGTTGGCATTTTTCAAGATGCCAAATTAATGCTTTAGGACGGTGGCTCACAAACTTTTTGAGTGCAGCTGTTCCACTTTGCCAGATTAAGAGCTCAGTTGGACCAACCAGTGGCCTATGGGCACCCATCATGTGAGCCCATCTGACCCAGGCAGCAGAGCACAGCAAGGATAGCTATCTAAGGTATTTCTATGTTCCCCCATTTGAGACTCTCATGCTCTGTAACATACATAACCTCCCAATACCCATGTGAAGCAGGGCATTGCTATTCTCCCTGTTTTGCTGGTGGGGAACTGAGTTACAGAGAAGCTAAGGTCATTGAAATCAATAGAAGTTGGAAACTTAAAAAACTTTGAGGATCTGGGACTAACTGATTTGCCCAAGGTCACACAAAGGAATTGAACCTTTGTCTCCCATGGCCTGGCTAGTGCCCTAATCATTGGACCAGCCCCTCTGTTTCTGAGAGGGGAAAGCAAGGGAGCTCCCAGTGCTGCAGGCAGGTCTGAGACGGGGAAGTAGAGGAGCGCCTGTAATTCAGCAGGGCAGGTCTGATCTGGGAAGTTGGGAACGCGAGTAAAGGTGTTGTGTGCTCAGGCTCTTGAATTATTTTCCATCCACTCTATGGGCATCCTGCACGTCTTTCATTTCACAATGTACAGAACATGCACCATCAAAACACACCTCTTCTGCTGCTCGGCTTCACTTCCAAGGCCCTACCCGGCCTATCTCCACCCTCCCCATCACCTCTCATTCATGAGCGAGCTGTTGACTCCTGCCTCTGATCAGCCCCTGAAGCCAGCCTGCATCACACTCTTGTTAACTTTTCAAACAAGCACTTGGGTGAAACTCCCTGAAAACATCTGCAAAGCTGCCTCGTCATCCTCCTTCAACCCCCCCCCCCCCCAAAAACTCTCCTTTGCGGTGATGCTGACCTAAAATTTGACAATGATTAGGCTGCAGGTGTGCTGAGACCACTGCTTATCATGCTGACCAATGGTGTCTCCGTGTTTCCTTGCACTCCCCCATCTGTCTGCACTGTATCATCTATTGTCTCTTGTCTTGTACTTAGATTGTAAGCTCTTTGGGGCAGGAACCAGTTTTTTGTTTGATGTTTGTACAGCACCGTGCACAATGGAGTCCTGGTCTATGAGCAGGGCCCTGATGAGCGCTGGTAAGAGAAATAATAAATAACTGGCTCTGATCCAGAAAATCTCTCCATGCTACTGATGCTCTTTGGTGTTTCAACTTCTCAGAGATGAATAGCAGGATTTGCTACATTCCACTCAACTGGGGCTAAGCTATTTGCATGGTTCTTCCACCCCAAACCACTATCTCATGTGTAGGTGGCTCCCTTTGCACATCCTTTCCATAGCTATCTGCACTAAGTAATGCTCTGTCATGCTGATAAGGTGACAGATCAGCATCTGTCCCGGATTGCCGCCTAAATGGGAGGTACCATGTTCCCCTGTGTGGCCCATATGTACAGCAGAGCAATTGAAAACTGATCCGCTGGCGTTTTACGGGCAATTAAAAGCTTGTTTGAAAGTTCCCTAAAGAGGGGAATTTTTGCAGCTCGCAAACTAGAATATTCGTTTTACTATGAATTAAACCAAGAACTTCCAGCGAGGGGCCCAAGTCTTTCTAGTTGTACTATAAATTACCTAGCAGGATTTACTGTGCAGTAGAAATATTTGATAATCATCAATAATCCCAAGTGGCCCAACTCAGCCCCACGTTTGACTGTGTAACTGGGTATTTGCTGTCGCCTTGTGACACCACGCATTCCAGACTGAAAAGCAGAGGGCTGGACAGCTGCTGGGCTGTGGTGGCGCTAATAAGGGGCCAGAGGGGCTTTCACCTCTCCTCCAGCAGCCTTTAGGTGTATGTGTGGCACTTTTTCAAGCATACTATACAATTGACAGAAAGAGGTGTACAACACAAATACTCAGGCCGGGCTGACGGAAGGGTGGCCAGTCCAAATGTGAATGGCCCTGTGACCCCACGCACCAGGTCACAATGCCCAGCGTGGAGAACGGGGCCCAGGAGCCGTTACTGCCAGGTGCGTGTGGGGCAGGCTCATTCTCCATCCCACTACCCATTGCCCCCAGGTTGTAAAACCTTCTCTGCCACTGCAGCCACTTGAGCGCATGTGTTTTTGAAGCTACCAGCAGTACATATTATATTCCCCACAGCATGAATGTAGTTAGCCAACCACTGTGTCCCCACAAGTACAGCAACACCACTGGTCACATGACAGTAGCAGGGAGGGGGGCAAGAAGGGGGAATGGCTGCCACAGGCGGATGTCATCCATACTGTGTCCATTTGCTCTGCAGTATTTTACTACAATCCTATAAACCTTGATTTAATTGCAAGGGAAAAGCCAGAGCAAATCTCCTCCTAACTGAAGCGGGTGCGGGGGGGTGCGGGCTGGCTGGGCCCGCGCACGTGCTACAGTTGCAATGGACGCGGCTGCAATGCGGTGGCTTGGAGGGAGCCGGCCCTTCTGGCGCGGCCTCCCCGGGGCCGCTCTCGCAACTCCCCGCCGCGGCCGGGCGCTGAGCGCCGACGGCCCCCGGGCAGCAGAGCGGAGCGTGTGGAGCGCGCGCCAGCGGGCGGCCCTGGTGCTTGTTACCTAGCAACCAGCTCAGTCTCCTAGCAACGGGGGACGCGGTGTTGCCCCAGGCCCCTGCCAGCCACACGCGGGGCTCCAGCCATGGGCGGCCTCAGCGCCTCCGCCGCCTTCCGGGAGCATCTCCGCCGGCTGTGCCTGGGTGAATTCCCCTGCGGCGCCGGCAGCTGGGTGAGGGCTCCTGCCTGGCGGGGCATCATCAGGCAACCGGGCAGTGCAGAGGGGTGGGGGCTCCCTCGCACCCCAGCGCCTGCGCAGCCTCCCCCTGGCGGGGGGGGGCGCATGGGGGTCAGAGACACCCCCCCCCAAAGTCAGAGAGACACGTAGGGGGCAGCTCGTGGTCCTGCGGCACTGGGAGCTTGGGTGCATGGGCAGGGCCTGGAGAAAAGGGGGGGTCGGCAGTGCCCCCAGTATCCTTTGCACTGGCTCCAATGGGGAGCTGTGTCTGGGGTGAGGGGACGTCTGCCCAGCACATTGGCGTGGGGATGCAGCATAGCGGCCACGGCCTGTTGGTGGCTTTGCAGCTGGGTCCCTGTGCCAAGGAGCTCACAGCCTAGGTAGCTGCAGCAGCATCACCTCACGCTGCCCCAAGGCCAGGCCAGCATGTTCCCAGCGAGGTGCTGTGTCACCGGCCCAGTGCGGTGTGAGGCTGAGACCCAAACACACGCCTCGGGAGGCTGCAATGGCCCCTTGGGGCCAGATGTTCTGCAGACTAAACGCTCAAGGAGATCATCCTATGTGCATATGGAGGCGGGGAATGGACCTAGACGCCTCAGACGGTTTAAATTTGTTTTTTAAAAAGGCCCAGCCCTTTTATCCCCAGGAGGCAGGGCCTGCCAGGCCCAGAGCCCCAGAAATTCTGAGTTTGCCCTCATTCCTCTGCACATGTGCTCCCCTCCCCCCTTCTGTCCTATGTAGAACAGGTCCCGTTTCGAATTAAGGAAAAGGAAACCTGAAGGAAATGCAGCCCAGAGAGAGGCAGATGCAGGCACAGCCCAGCACCAGGAAACTGGAACTCCCAGTGAAGAGAGCCTGGAAACCTTAATGGAGTTTGTGAGCAGCCAGGACTCCCCCTGGGCTCTGTCACCTGACTGCAGCCCCGAGGACCAGCACCTGAGGGAGCTGGCAGTACAATCGCCGCAGCTTATCCGGGACAACTTCATCTTCTTGTTCTTCAGGTCCTTAAGGATAGTGGATAAAGGAGTGAGTTCAACCAGCGGGATCTTCGCTATTGTTACAATGTAGAGAAAGATTGAGTGTAAGATTGGGAGCCAGGAACTCCTGTGTTCTAATCCCAGCTCTGACATTGCCTCCCTCTGTGGTCTTAGCCAAGTCACATAGCCTTTCTGCCTCAGTTTCCCCATATATAAAGTAGATGCTACTATGTTCCTATCTCACAGAAGAGCTGTAAGTATTCCTTAGTTAATATCCAACTGTTGCCCAGGGTGCTGAAGCTAGAGGTGCTTGGGGTAAGGCAGTATCCCCTGGCCTGAAGTGGTTTCCAGTTTTATACAGGGTTTACAGTTTTGTTCAATGGCTTTCACTGCCCAGTGCTGTGTGAGGGCTAAGTGTTATAGCTGAAATTCAGCCCCTTTCTTCACAGATTTGTGCTCTGATAAGATGCTGCCATAACCATCCTGTTCTAAAAAAACAAATCAAACCTGAACATTGTATTCTCTTTGTGATGGGCAAGGTGTAAAAAATACATCTCACAAGAGCTTTCCAGAAACAACATTATCACTATATTTCTTATAGTTTTCAAACATGTCACAGTAATATCAGCAAACCCATCCCATCGGGGGGGGGTGTGTGATTTTTTTCACCCCATATATTTATCCATAAGAAAAGTCCAGCATTAAGGCCTTGACTGAGGAAAGCACCCCTCTTCAGGATAACACTTAAGCACATACTTAACTGTAAACATGTGCTTGTGTCCCACTGAATTTACTGGGAATTAAGCAGGTGTTTAAATGCTGCCCTGAAAATGGGTGGCTTTAAGTATTTGCTTAAGGGCTTTCCTGAAACAAGGCTCAAGTGATGTTACACATTGTCCAAAGACTCATTAAGACTTGGCAGAAGGGGTTGTGAGGCTGGATCTGTTTCCTGTTCAGATTATCAAGTAAACATCCTGGAGAGGGAATGAAATGCCTGCCTGTTCCTAGGGAGGAAGAGAACCAATGATCAGTAATGATCAGAGTGCCTCCAGGTATCCCTTCACCTCATTCACTCTCCACCATGTTCCATGTTTCATCTGCCTCTCACTCCCTCTGCTGCCACCTTGTATAACTCTGGTTTGTAACTCTGAGAATCATTTTAGGAGATCTAGGGCCTGATCCTCTGACGTGCTGAGCACCCAAAGCCTCCAGTGAAATCAGGGAGCTGCAAGTGACCAGTGCCTCTCAAGATCAACCCCACAATTTGTACAAAATATGGGTGTGATCCTGCAGTTCTTATTCAGGTCAAACAAATGTACTTAGGCACTTGGATGCTACGGTACAGCAACCTGAACAGGTTGGATTAGAGGAAATCAGAGAAATCTTCCTGGAAGCCAGTGGGAGTTTTGCCTTTGTGAGGACCATAGAATCAGGCACTGATGTTGTCCTGTGTGCTGTATTGTCATGCTAAGATACATCTGTGCTTCAGAGACAGCTGACTGAAGGTGAATGGGAATCTCTTTCCAGGTAAATGAAGTTGATGAAAATTTGTTGAAGTTTCAAAACCTGGAAGAGCTCATACTCAGTGCCAATCAAATCAGCAAAATAAACTCTGCCCACCTTCCTAGAACACTGAAGGTAAATAAGCATGTTCCTGACTCTTTGGGAGGTAAGATAGAGAAGGTGTGTCGAGATGAGTCTCTCTTCTGCCTAGGATGGACTGAATGAAGCGTAGTGGGCTACAGCTGAAGGAACACATAGAAAAAGACACTTAAAACCTACAGAGCATCATTTCCCTCCCCCAATAACTGTTGCTCCCCCTTTCCCTGGCAGGTCTTGGAGCTCTGTGGCAATGAGATTGTCGGTTTGCAGGATCTGTGTTCTCACCCACCTCCGGAGCTCCAGCATTTGGGGCTGGGTTACAACAGGCTGCTGGGCTCTTCAGAGGATAAATATCTCACAGCAGAATTCTGGTAACTCCCAACACTAAAGAAGGACCATAGCGTGACTGCCAGACAATTTCATAATATCCTGAACAAACCTGATGGAACTAAACTAACTTTATTGAACTAAATAAAACCGTATTGAAGTAGGGTTAATACCTTTGGGGGCCCATTGCATTAAAAACACAATTGTGTACATGTTACGGTGGAATTATCTGTACCTTCTCTAGTAGGAAGGAGGATGCTAATGTACTTCCTCTGTTGTCAGCCATTTGAAGCCACCCCCTGGAGAAGCTGCATGTGCTAGTTCAAAGTGGATTCTCCATGGACCAACAGATGAAGAAAGGACTTTTGGATAAATAGCCTGGTTTTAAACTGGCTCAGGGCCCTTTCTGATCCAGCAAATGGACAGGACCCATGGTCCATGGAGGGCCCTAATCCTTAGGGGAGGGTTGGAAGGATTTGGCTTGCTGAGGCCACATAAAACCATGCGTCTGTTTTGACCTGAAGCCCGGATGAAATTGTGACTGTAAAGGAAATCCCATGGATGGGGTATTGAAGAACTGCTCCTGCCAGAGCCTGGTTGGAGCTGGGGTGATCTCTGGCAAGCTTATTAGCATGCATGTAGGTTCTTGTTTTTATTATATTTTCTCCGTAGTGTTTTTACCTTAAGAATAAAGTAGGCTTGTATAGGAAGTGCTGTGTGGTACCTTCTAACCTGTGGCACCTATTAACTATCTCTGACGAGAAAGCCATCAGGTATCCTTGGGCAGCCTGGCTATGCTGGGATTAACCCAGTGTAGGCAGGGAACTGTGCAGCCTGGAAATACCTCAGTCAGAAGGGAGATAGATGCGGGTCTCCACCTAGAAAGGCAATGGCTGGGGACCTGGAAGCCTGAGATTGGGTGCCCTGTAGGACCACTGAGAGGAAACAGGTGTGGTTGCCCTGAAGAGTGACACACAGCATCGGTTAAAGTAGCTAATATAAAGCACCTGTGTAGGATCCACTCACACTCCTGAGTTAGCCTGCTCTATCTTTTATGTCTTAATAGCTATAGCAAGCAGGGTGCATTGAATTAGTTTAGAGATTAAATACTTCAGGGCACAAACCAACCACGACCAGTGTAGGTTATTTATAATTATCCACTAATTGTGCACTTTCCTCTGAAGCAGTTGGTCCTGGCCACTGTCAGAGATAGGATACGGGACTGGGTGGCACATGGCTCTGATTATATGGCAATTCCTGTGCTCCTCTTTCAATCTGCATTTTCCAAGGGGAACATCCTGAAGTCTTTAATAAGTCTTGCCTGAATAAGGGCCTGTGGATTAGACCCTGTGCTAGGAAAGGATACTCTACGCTAGCTAGCTGTCCTGTATGTAGTATGCCAGTGATGGCCTGGATGGCTTAGGGATTTGTCGGTAGTATATTGAGAATGTAATTTGTGGGTTCCCAATTTCCTGCAGTTCCAAGTTGTTACCATACAGTGGCCAAAGTAAAATGCATTGAGTTCATTGATTTCAATTAGAGCTTTGCTTAGACTCCAGGCTGGGCCCTATATACTGACCTGATTGCTGCTTGTTACATACCCTAACACTGTTCTGTTCTCTTTTAGGCCAAATCTTCTCTCTCTTGACCTAAGTTTTAATAATTTTACGGATCTGTTGGGCATAGTCTCTAAACTGGCCACTCTGTGGAGGCTCAGAACACTTGTGCTCCTGGGTAATCCACTAGTGCTCATTCCTGGCTACAGAGGTTTTGTAATAGACAGCCTGCCCAAACTCTGTATACTGGATGATAGGAACATATCGCCTGATGAGAAGCATCAGTTCCATGGTCTGTCTAGCAAGCCAGGTGAGACTTTATTGTGTAAATATCTCCGTAGTAATCTGCAATCTTTATTTGTTTTAAAAAGGCAGCTTGGAGTAGTGTATTGAGTATGGGACTTGGAGTCAGGGGTCCTCAGTTTTCATTCTAGACCCATTGATGGCTTCCTGTTTGCTTGTGATCAAGTTAGTCCCTCTTCTCACTGCCTTAATTTACCCATCTGTAAAATGAGGATAATTGTTCCCACATATCTATCTCTTGGGGGTGGGCTGTGAGGATTAATTAGCTGATGTCTAATTATAAATATCTGTAAGTACTAAGTATGATCATTCTGTTTTTTAATTCCATTAAATGTTAAGAGTCTTGATGTACCATCTAAAACTTTCTCTTAAATTCTTACATTTGGGCAAGATTGAAGATGGTTGAGAAAACTTTATAAAACCAGTTATTTCTCTTGGCTAGTATTAGCCATCTGTAAAATGGGGATAATGATATTTACTGACCTCCTTTGTGAAGTGCTTTGAGAGCTACAGATGAAAGGCACTATGTGAGAGCTAGGTGGTCTTCATTATTCTTAGATTCTTCATCCAGGAATATAGAAAAATAATATCTGCATTGTGCATGCACAACTTCCGTTGATACCAATGGAACTTCGCTCATGCATCCCAGAACAGGCACCATGGTGATGGACAACCTTATAAAAACCTAGAGAGAGAGAATTTGGTCTTTAACTGTTAATCAAACAAAGATCTGCAGTTCTTGGATTTCAGACCCACAGCCCAGCTGTGATAAAATCCTACTTTTCTCTCTTTGTGACATCAGTCTTTCTCCATCCAAGGGAGACGCTGTCTCCAGTTCCGCATTATGGCCTCCCTGCAAAGGAAATCAAATCAGCTGGGTTGAGCATGAGCAAGCCCTTGTTGCCTAGGCTTGTGTTTGATTTTAGATCAGGCCTTTCCCACTCAAGGTTGCTGCTCTATGCTGGTGGTTTAGGACCCTGTACGTACGTTTAACTTTCAGTGTGTAAGTAATTAAGCATGTGCTTAAATCCCCTTGACTGTATTTAAAGTCAGATGTTTGGAAGGTTCCCTCAGAAGGAAAGCCCCTCGTTAAGGCCCCTGTTCAGGACAGCACTGAACTTGCTTTCCCGAATGAGGGCCTAGAAGGCTACAATAGAGCTGTGCAGGCAGCAAGCCCATCACCTGGGGAAAGGGAGCTCTTTGCATGGCTTTTGAGTGACCCCATGTGGCCAATGGTTGCCTTGGCATTAATGGCATTCAATGCCTTGGCTATGTTCTCACCTAACTAGCTCAGATGTGTCTACACTTGCTGCAGTCGTACCTCTCAACTGCAGTGTAGACAGATCTTAGAGGATTCCCCCCTGCCAAACAGCCCTTCCACTAAAATATTTGACCCCTTAGTTTCCTAATTTGTTTGCTACTGTATCTCAAACTCCACCCTGGAGAATGTACATTGTAACTTGATGGCTGGATTGTCTTCCTCTTAGATCTCATTGTGAATAAAGCACAACTGGTGGTGAGTGTTGGGAAAATCAAAGGCGTCCCCAACCCCATCAAGCCAGAGGAGCTGGAAAGCGGCCCAGAGTCTCCAGTGATCACTCACAGCTACTATGTGACATACGAGTTTGTGGAGAGGGAGAAAGCCGAGGACACTAACAATGCTGAGGTCTGTTTTCAAATGAGTTAAAATGTAAATAAAGGGAAACTAGGAGGTGGTTGATAAGAGGGATTCACAAGCCTTTTACCTCCAGGTTGCTGGTGTAACACAGCCCAGGTTAATGACTGAAAGTTGTTAGTTGGCTTGTATGAAATGAGTTTGGTGAGTTCTCCGCAGCCACTGTCAACATCACAAAAAACACATCCCTGCAACTGGCCGCAAAGAGCCCAAGGATTGAGTTGGCCATGGAAGCTAACTTCCCCTTTCACCTCGGGAGTGTGCCCAGCTGTTGTGCTTCAGAGACCATTTGAGGGAATGTTGCCAGTTCTTGAGATTTTTATCATGAGATTTTTTTTTTATATTTGTTGCTTTTCTTAAAACTCTAGACTCCGAAGTCATGTGAGTGCACCAGAATCTTTCATTTTTTGTTTTTAAGTAAATTGCTAGTTTCATGGTTGTGGAGATAAGCTTGAAAATGGGAACCCTACAGGGTCAAAAGCCAAATAACAAGAATTTCAAATGTATTCTTTTAAAAATCTCACAGACGTTTGCTGCAAAGGCAGTATTGATGTGTGTCCACCTTCTGTCTGAAATCAGCCCTATAGGTCCTCTGCCTCCATGTACTCTGTTCCTGCAGTGAACAGTGATATTCTGCACAGAAGGGTGTGTTTATGTGCTTAAATATGTAGACTTTGTCTCACTGACTTCAGTAGACCTGTTCACCAGAGTCCGCGCTACTGGCCATGCCTCCCAATGCTCCTTCCATGTTTCTCATGGTGGGTGAAGTCTGTGTACTGGCATTTCAGAAGTGCCAGGATATAGACAGGTACCTTTCTCCCTTTGCAACCTGTATCTGTGTGCAGACTCAGCCAGAATTTGGCCCCTTCTATAGATACCTTTGATGCCTTTCTGTTACAGGTAATAAAATTCCATCAGAGTCAAATGGTGGCTACCCCAAACCCTGGGAGCCCACCCGAGAGTGTAGACACAGGAGGATTGGAGTCTCCAGCTATCTCTTCTCTGCTTCAACAGGAGCCTCCGGCAAACAGGGGTACCATAGAATCAAGAAATTCTTACCTTAAACTGAACTTGGGGTGTTTATCAGTCTTCCTGGAATGTCATGAGCTGCTACATTGAAATGTGTTGCCATCAACACGTCTCCAATAATGTAGGTCACCGCTAGATCCGTTATCAAGACCATGCCACTTAATAATGAATTGGTGGTATTATTCTCCAGCAAGACATCTGGTCTAGGACAGATATTGGTCTCCAAATAAATGCAGTGAATACAAATCAGATTCTAGGATTTACACTTCCCTTGTGATTGTCTCAAATCTGTAATTTCATTTGGTGTGATCATTACAGTATTACAGAGAGTAGCTCACAGCAGTGTTCTGTGATCGTACGAAATCCCAGAAGACCAGTGTGAAATAAAAAGGCCAATTCCTGATCCAAACAGAATTTCAGGAATTTAAAAAAAAAATTGAAACTGATGTCCTTGAATGAGAAAATATCAAAATATTTATTCAGTTGTCAGTGCCCCCTGTTTCTACAGCACGTGTTGTTTCAGTGCTTAAAAGGATACAGGGCTTGATTCTGTAAGGAGGAGCACTGGCTGCTGCGAGTAGTCAAAGGGATTATTCATAGCAGTCAGCACCATGTCTGGGAGCAAAAGTTTGCAGGATCAGGCCTTTATTTTGTATAACATCATACCTGCATACTGTGCGTTACAGCATGAATGCAGGGCTCAATCCTGGATCTGCTTTGTTCGTGGAGCTCCTGCTGAAGTCAGTGAGCATTCTTTGCGTGCAGTGATTTGGGGATTGGGGTCGTAGTCACAAAGTTAAAATAAATACTAGCCAAGGGGGAGAGAAACTAAGAGGTAAAGGAGATAAGAGCTGAGAGCTCCTATGAGATGGAGCATCAATGAGGCAGAGATTCAGGGGGGCTCTCCCAGATGGCAGGAACGGCAGAGGAGCAGGCTCTGGCGCCAGAACTGGAATGATCCTGTGAAGGGACAGAAGGGGAGGCCAGTGCAAGATGAATGAGAGAGGGGAGAGAAGGACAAGATCCCTGATATAAGCTGGAGCAAGGCACGGGGAGGCCTTTAAATACTGTAGGAGATGGGCAGTTTTGAACTGGGTTCTGCCATTAATGGGAGGTCAGTGCGGTTATTTTTTTTGGGTGGGGGTGTTACTGTGCTTTGTGGCATAAGTGAGAACCTGACAACAATTGTTCTTCCCCTTAAAAAGAAGAACAGGAGTACTTGTGGCATCTTAGAGACTAACAAATTTATTAGAGCATAAGCTTTCGTGGACTACAGCCCACTTCTTCGGATGCATATCTTCCCCTTAAAACGCTCTTGTCCCTTCCTGGCTTCAAACACACTCACTCACTCACATGTTTCTGCCTCAAAAGTGACTTCACTCCTGATCTAGGCAGCTAGCTGAGTACCCAGGAGCGCATCTCACCAGAGTCTCCTCGTCTTCGCATGGTAACGGGATTTCTCTTGTCTCCCGCACTCAGCTCTCTACTGCATCCCAGACAGTTGTCCATTGAGATGCTCTGTTTCTCTATTATACATCTTATTCTCCTCTGATCACCCCACGGGTGAGCTTCTCTGTTGTAGCCAGACTGGACTTAAAACAGTGGGCCAAATTCAGCCCTGGTGTAAGCCCACTGACTGCAATGGAGCCACACCTACTTATAGGGCTGTGGTCAGCTGGTCCTGTGCTGGGATCTCGCCAGAGCAAGCGTGATAGAGTTTGGTGGGTCTCAGAGTCTAGTTCCCGGCAGGCAAGTGTCCACATCACTAACAAACAGCGTCCACAATTGGGATTAATTGCCCCCACCCCCCATGCTGGCAGTGTGAGCTGAGAGCCCAAGGACTGAATGGATCATGGAAGCCCAGCTCCCCACTCCCTTCTACTGGTGCTCTAGAGCAGAGCAGTGTGGGGGAAGCTGGCACTGCCCCGTGTGTGCTCTGCAGGCACACTGCTCCTTTTGTGTTTTCTCGCTTAGCAAACAGGCACCTCACTCCTCGGAAGCCCTGGTCTGAGACCATTGAGTGCAGCCACAGGAGGGAGCACGTCACTGGGGACTTAGTGGCACTGAAAGCCTTTCTCATGACTGGAACCACCGTCACTGTTGTAGAGGAAAAGGTAAATGCTTGGCATGCTCTGGGATCGAGGGACACGGTCCGGCTTTTCAAAAGCCTGACAATAATGTGAACGTTCCCCTGTATTTGCATCTTTTTAATTCTGGTGTAACAAACCGAGATCCCTTCTGCTGTTTGCAGCCCAAATACTGCAGCCTGGGCACAAGGCTGTTCTATCTTGCTAGGTGCTTTCATGGCCCATTGCTGCAGCTGTGGCTGAAGATGCAGGCAAGAAGGGGAAGGCAGAGAAGGGAAAAGCAGAGAAGGAGAAGCCAAAGGACGGTGGTAAGGTAATAACAGAGACTGGGGGGGGGAGGGAGGATGTTGTTGTTGTGACGACTGATTAAGAGGGCTAAGCAAACCCACACAAAGAGTAAGGAAGTGTGGCTTACAGGCACAGTTCACTTTTAATTAACCTGTGCCCCTGCTCAGCCTGCCAGCGACGATATGCACTTACACAGACCCCTGTCAGGGGTGCAGGAGAGCATCCGCTATTACTCTGTATGATGCAGGTGGTTGCAGAGAGGCTGCATTACAAAATACCAAACGGAAAAAATATCCACGTGAGCCACAACAGAACAGTGTCTATTTCTCTGTCCCCTGGGGGCGTTGTTCAGCTGCGGTTGTTCCCCCAGGCACTGAGCACTTGGTCCCTTGACTAGTCTGTGCCAAGTAATAATCAGGGCCTCAGTTCCTATGAGAAGCCTCCCACTTATTCCTAAAGTTCTTGCCCAGGTATTGAGCCCCCTTCCAGTCTCAGATGGAAACCTTCGATGCAGCCATTTTGCTCAATCTTCATTCTGGATGGGGCGGGGGTGGTTATAGTGTCACATGTATAAGTTCCCAGATCTGATGGTGTTGTCAAGATATCATGATACCTGATGAATGAACTGTGATCTTAAGGCGTGTGACTCTTGGACATGATCAGATTTGTGCTGTGCAGGGCAACAAGCAGAAAAAGAAAAAGGAAAGCCCCATCGAACTCCGCAGCGACCCGCCTCTTTTGAGAAGCCTGGGGTCTGGGCATGTGAATCTGGAGAGCCTCTTAACAGGTGACCAGCTTGTGACCGTGGTGTGTGACTTCGGGGTCCTCATCACTGAGGAAACAACTCAGCCCCCATCTCCTAAAGAGAAGGTACCAGCCACTCTAGTATTAGCAGCGAATCCTCATCCCAGCTAATAACGCGAAGCACAAGATGCTGCCCTTGCAGGAGATGAATGGGTTCCATTGTTGCCAGCAGGAGCACACTGCATGTGTGAGCGTGGGGACTGGACTGGCTTGTGGGACACCCCATAGGATTGGATCTGTTTCAAGGGGAGCAAAATTTGGCCTGAGCTGATGGAGAGAGCTCGAGAGGTAGCAGAAGTAGGACTTTGCTGCTGGGCATCAGGGCACAAAGCGCAGAATCTCAGCTGGCCTCAGTACTCTGCACAGGCCTAGAGAGAAGGCTGTCAGCTGGGGCCTGTCCTGCAGCCCTAACTTAGGAGTTTTTCCTCATTGCAGGGGCCACTTCGGTGAGGAAGGACGGCAGGGGCTCGGGCTCTTAGGGAGATACATAGTGTTGACTTTGAAGATGAGATTGTACCACACACAGGCTCTCTTGATTATCTTGCCAACGTAAAGCCAAACTAGCCCCTATGATTGTGTCAGTCTGATATGGCCAATGGTCCCTGACGCCTGTAGCCTCTGACACGTGCCTGATGCATCCGAGGAAAGGGGGAAAGCCCTTATACCCCTCATGGACAATTTTACTGATGGAAATGTGCTGGATAAGAGCTAAGTGGTGGTGTTATTAATATGGCCCTATGTTAAAGAGGAACTGATCTGTTTGCAGTATCCCTTGCATACACTGAGATCGTTCACTCAAGTCCCTTCTTGCATTGCTCCTAGGTAGGATATAAATCCTAAAGAGCTGCTGAGACCTTACGGGAAATATTCCCATTGTAGAGTGGCTCTGACAGTTCCTATTTTCTGACACTTTCTCTCTCGTTTCTGAGTACAGAGGCTCTTTGCTGAGCTCCTGCTGCTGATTAGCGCCTTTTAAATCCTAATCCTCTGCTTGCGACATAACCTGGCAGTGTGAAAGTGACCATGATGTCCCAATCGGGAGATTGGGACTTCAGGGCTAAACTTTGCTTCACACAAGCTACTTGGAAGCCTTCCCTACTAAGAAGAACAAACTTCTTTTCCCTAGGATGGTAAGAAGAGCAAAGACAAGAACAAAAAAACAAAAACTGGGGGAGAAAGTCCTGCAAGCCAGAAAACCACAGTGGCTGCCAAAGGTAAGGGGAGAGGTGGAGCTCTCTAAGCTATCAGCATTTCTAGAGCCCCTCGGAAGGGCAGCGTCACTGAGCTGCACAATGAGCAAGGCAGCGCCAGCATCCTCCATCCATCCAGTTATAGGTTGCACACAAGCATCTTCATAGCTCTAATTCAGCAAGGAACTTAAACATGTTCCTAATTTTCAGCCCACGAGTAGTTCCATTCACCTCACTGGGATTGTATGTGTGTTTAAAGTTAGACTCATGCTTAAGTACCTTGCTCAATTGGTGCGTAGCTAGCTAGATATGTGTGTACATATACATTCAGGGCATGGCATGGGCTAGCTGATCTGATAGGGGAGTGTTGTCTAATATTAACATAGCATATACTAACACTTAGCAATCTCATTGTGTGTTTTCATCTGTAGATCTCAACGCACTTTGCAAAGGTAATATCAGGGCACAAAATGGGGAAGTGGCTTGCTCAGTCTCATACAATGAACCCATGGCAGGGCCAGGAATAGAACCCAACTCCCCTAATTAGCAGCCCTGCCTCTCCTATTCACCGGACTTCACTAGCCTTTAGAGTAAGGATTGGCCATCAATACTCTTAGCATCTTGTCCAGCTTTGCTGCTGAGTGTGTGATCTGGGGAAAGTCTCTTAACCCCTCTGCCTCAGTTTCCCT
This sequence comes from Trachemys scripta elegans, assembly GCF_013100865.1. Classification (NCBI taxonomy): domain Eukaryota; kingdom Metazoa; phylum Chordata; order Testudines; family Emydidae; genus Trachemys; species Trachemys scripta. Next base: position 6,521,626 of record NC_048312.1, on the reverse strand, counting down.
GTCTGTGAATCGGAGCCGCCCCCATCTGAAGGGTGAGAACAGGCTGTGAGGTCCTTGCTTTTCAATATTTCTGTGGGAAGAGGAGTCTCTTGTAGACTCAGGGCGACTTTCTGATTCCCCAGTGTCCTAGGTCCTTGCCCACCAGTGTCTGAGAAGACAGTGTCCCTGCTGCTTTCTGGCCAGTGCTCATCCCTGCCTGAGAGAAAGTTGTATGAAAAGACAGTGTGTTGAACCAGCTACGACACTTACCCCATAGAATGAGAGACACATTTGAAACAGGTGTTAAACGTTTCTGGAAGTTTCGTGCTTCTGGATGCTGCACTGAACTGGGTCACCACCCTAGCAGTCCACTCAACCATATAGGGAAGGAGGACACAGCCACTAGTCCACCTAGTGTCAGCGCATTTGTAACAAACCAAATGTATTGTAACCTTTGCAGAGGGCAGGCTTGGAAGGTTACAAGCAGCACTTAGCACCTGGAGTTTCTTTTTATTTTTTTAATGACTGGACGATCACCTCCTGCAGCCTCAGCAAGATGATGGAATCAGATATGCAATAAATATCCAAGTGTGTTATCATGGACTTGGAAAACCCATTGGGATTAAGCAGAGAGTTTCGCTTAGTTTGGCATTTCCTTACTTCTGTGCATATTAAGGCTAGCTAACCCTTTCCCTTGGCTGGCAGAGCAGGGGAGCAGCTGATTGCATGGGCATAGTTTACAGGGGTAGGAGGCATTGCCCCTACCAAACTGCAAGCTTCCGGCAGCTGCAGAATTTGCCCCCCCCCCCCCATGCATGGCCCCGTTGGCCTGAATGGAGCTGCCCCTCCAAATATAGAAGTCAAACTACGCCTATACTTGATTGTCTTTCAAAGATTTGGGACATAATCTGTTGTACCCCTGCTCAGCCAGCAGCCTTTAGCAAGTAGCTTGAGGTTTCCGTTGCTTGTTGTTGAGGGTTCATAGACAAAGAAGTGGTCGTATTTCCACAGGTCAGATCTGAACTATTAGAGCTCAGAAAAGCTGGTGGGATAATTTAAGGTGGGATTCGCTGTGTTTGTTTTTCCTGGCTGTGCACACACCTGCCAGGGATTCATGAAAATGTGTGCAAATCTTTAAAGTGTCGTGAATTCTATCACAAATTATCAGGCTGGACAGTGGGTTATTCACCATTCGCTATTCTCCTGTTTAAAAAGTATGTCAACGTTCAGGGAGCAGAAATGTCATGTGAGTTAGAGGATCCGATCACATACTACAGATAATGAAGGGTCAAAAGCTTTAGCTACACTCACAAACCTGGTACTAACGGGAGTAGATGTAATTCACCACTGGTGGAAGCTGCAGTATAGATCCCATAGAAGACATCCGAGCTCTGTCTACACTACAGCTTCCACTGCTACCACTCTTGGAACTGCACCAGTGATGAATGGTAGCTACAGAGTTTGCTAATGCAGGTGCAGCCACAGAGGACGGTTTGCTAATAACCCATAGTCTGAAATTAGTGTGCATCATCTATTCAACAAATATGTACAAATAGTGAAAACTATCGTAGAAATCAGGATCCCTCGTCAACAGGGGAAAGAGGGAAGTCTCATCCACAATGAATGATTTGACCAGACACTGAAAGATGTATTCTCAGTCTGAGGCATGCAGGTTTCGTGTGACCCCTGAACAGCTTCTCTGGGTGCTTTGGAATTTCTGTTTCTGCTTCTCTCTCCTTTGACTGGTGGATATTGAGTAATTCTAAAACAACAAAGCAAAACTGTACCCAGCTGGATTGAGCATCTTAACACTGTTGGATTCTTATCCAACAAATTCAGGTTCAAATTGATCTGTATTAAGGAACTGGAATGACTGCAAAAACTTCAAGGACACATGCAGCACATTCAGAGTATTGGAGTTTTCTAGGGTTGTTTCCTAAAAACAATGCCTAACTGTTTTCCTCAGGAAAAGGAAAAAACAAAGAATCTCCTGAAGGGAAGGAAGTCCAAGAAATCCAGCCTGTGCCTCTGACAGTAGAATTCCAAGTTCAATTGATTCAGTGGACAACCGCATTTGATGCCCAGCACCAATAAAGAAATGAGAAGCACTTGCTTGATGATGCAGTTTCACGTAATGTGTCCAGCAAAAAAACCTAAAGTCTACATTACTGAAATAAAACTGTGAAGCTTGCTGGGTCTTGGTTGGTTTGTGTTTGTAGGGCCCAATCCTGAGAGGCTTGGACATACTCTCAACTCCCACTGACTGCTGAGTTTGCTGTGACTCCCACTCAAGCCAATGGGAGCTTTGCCAGACCTCAGTGGGTGTGTAACAGGGTGATCTGCCCCGTTACGGGTCCAGGGGCTTGGAGCCCGCCAGCCCCCTTCAGAGACATATGGTCAGGCCTGGGAGAGGGGATGATCAGATCCAGCTGGGAAGGAGTCTGGCTGAAAGAGCTTGATTGACAAAAGAACTGTGGGAAGGACACTGGCTGCTGAGGCTGGCCCTGGAGCTGGGGGAAGAAATGCAAAGGGAAAGGCTTTTGGGTTCCTGCTTTGGCTAGGGGAATAACTTTGTGAGTTTTGTGACTGAAGAATAAAACGGTACCCAGAAGATAGGGCCTGAATGGCCTTTGGGAGTGGAGTTGGTCCCTCCTAGGCTGGGGAGATGAACCAGCAGTCCGAGCAGGAGCAGGCCTCATGGCCATAGAGAAGTTCTTAAAACCAGAAGTCACTAATGGCAGTGAGCTGAAATGTAGCGGCAGGAGTCTCGGTGGGAGCCGCCTGTCCAGTGTTCTTTGATGGAGTTTGGATTGGCAAATACAAGATGGCGGTGTCCATGCTCAGCACTCCTGGGTTTTATTCCCAGCCGTCCCACTAATTTATGCTTTCTGTAGTGGTTGAAGATTATTCATCAGCAGGTCAAGCTCTTAGTGTCATCTGAACTCTTGTCACTGGGGTGTGAATCAGAGGTGACACATGGGGGAACATGCAGGCTCATGTGCCCCCAGATTTCTGAAATGTTTTATATGCCCTGCCCCCTGCTACATACCACCAGAACCTTTAAATTCATAGAATATCAGGGTTGGAAGGGACCTCAGGAGGTCATCTAGTCCAACCCCCTGCTCAGAGCAGGACAGATCCCCAGACAGTTTTTTTTTTTTTTTTTTTTTTTAAACCCCAGTTCCCTAAATGGTCCCCTCAGGGCTGAACTCACAACCCTGGGTTTAGCAGGCCAATGCTCAAACCACTGAGCTATCCCCTCTCATCAACTACGTGTCATCTCTGGCATCAATTCATTTTCAGAATCTCTGGCACTTTTGTTCCTGGGCTGCTGTCCTGGGGCATCTTTAACAGTAGCTGAGAGCTGAGGATGAGCCGTCTTCAAGGCTCTGCTTTCTCCAGGGAGAAAACTGAAAGGCAGAGTCCTAAACTGACCGGTCTACTTGCCTTCTCAGCCAGATGGTATCGCCAGAGCTGCACACCTGAGATACTGTACTGCTGGGCGAGAAAACAATTTGCAGAGCTGCCCTTCAAGGAGAACTTGACAAGACAGATCACAAGAGAGCAGCTTGCGTGGCCCTTGTGGGTCTGCTAGAGAAGAAGTGGAGACCTACTTATGCTTCAGGAGCTTGTAAGAAGAGATGGTTGATGTCAGTAAGAAGCGGGTTGGGTGACCCAGACAGTCTCTCCCCACAGGACAGCGCAGCTGTTGAAAAGGGCAGCGTGTATTTGTTTCCCTAAGGATTTATTGGTGATGTTTCCCAAGACAGAGGGAAGTCACTAGAAGGTATGGGATAAAGTGGGAAAGGCCCCCAGATCCACACACGTTGTAATATGTTTCAGCAAATGATGCTAGATGCTATAGAAAAAGAGCGAGAGCTGGCCAATGCAGAGGGCTATTGTCAAATATTCCTTGGAGATGGCTGGTGTTGAATGATCAGAGCCAGACAACCCTGGCTCCAACTGGGGAGCAGTGTTACTCTATGGTCTGCCTACAATCCCCATTGTGAAAGTGAAATGAATTATACTAAAGAAATAGAAGGAATTAAAGAATGCTGTATGTACCTTTAAGTAGAAATTAGAAATGCTGCAAGCCAGGTGTGCAGGAAAGCAGACATTAACTGCTTAACTTGCCACTTAAGGGCAATTGGTGAAGCATTAGTCTTAGATCGATAAGAGTTAACAAGGAAGCAGGATATGCATATTGCATATTTTACATGCATAATGCATATTTTACAATTTTGCTCTCTCTGTCCTTTTGTTTAGTTTGCACCCTTTTATCTGTATAAATAAGACTGTTTGAATCTTGCATGGAGGCTCACATTATCGGATTGTATTAGCACAGCGCTGTGCTAATAAACAGAGTGGTCTTGACAAAATTGTGAGTCCTGATTCTAACTTTGACACCATCTAACTGGTTGTTTCTCAAAGTGATCAGTGGTGAAACTGATTAGATTAGGACCTCATCACATCAGCCATACCATCAGGGGCTTGTTCACCTGCACATCTACCAATGTGATATATGCCATCATGTGCCAGCAATGCCCCTCTGCCATGTACATTGGCCAAACCGGACAGTCTCTACGCAAAAGAATTAATGGACACAAATCTGACATCAGGAATCATAATACTCAAAAACCAGTGGGAGAACACTTTAACCTGTCTGGTCATTCAATGACAGACCTGCGGGTGGCTATATTACAACAGAAAAACTTCAAAAACAGACTCCAATGAGAGACTGCTGATCTGGAATTGATATGCAAACTAGACACAATCAACTCAGGATTGAATAAGGACTGGGAATGGCTGAGCCATTACAAACATTGAATCTATCTCCCCTTGTAAGTATTCTCACACTTCTTATCAAAGGTTTCAGAGTAACAGCCGTGTTAGTCTGTATCCGCAAAAAGAAGAACAGGAGTACTTGTGGCACCTTAGTCTCTAAGGTGCCACAAGTACTCCTGTTCTACTTCTTATCAAACTGTCTGTACTGGGCTATCTTGATTATCACTTCAAAATTTTTTTTTCCTCTTACTTAATTGGCCTCTCAGAGTTGGTAAGACAACTCCCTCCTGTTTATGCTCTCTGTATGTGTGTATATATATCTCTTCAATATATGTTCCATTCTATATGCATCTGAAGAAGTGGGCTGTAGTCCACGAAAGCTTATGCTCTAATAAATTTGTTAGTCTCTAAGGTGCCACAAGGACTCCTGTTCTTTTTGCGGATACAGACTAACACGGCTGCTACTCTGAAACCAGTGGTGAAACAGTTAACAGCGCTACCATTTAACCTGTCCCCTGTGGATTTCTGAATTAACACCAGCTGAGATTCATTCTAAGACAATTCACACTCCTCAGTCCTAGCTATTGTTTCAGGGTCTCCGACGAGCCAGGCAGGCAGCCCAGCAGCGGGTCCGAGCCAGAAGATTTTTCCTTGGAAAGCGAAATGCAAAACAAAAACAAATCTTAAATGCTGCAGAGATGGCTGGCCCACGAGGAAGGCCCTTAGGGCTGGGTCCAGACCTACCGCAGCAGGATGACAAACCCTTCCACTCTTCACCCGTAGGAATTAAGTTTTCATGTGAGCCGAGTTTGTGCTCTATTTAAAGCAGAGTCCCCCCTCCCCCTTCAATCTTGATCCTCGGGGGCTAGCAGAGGCGCTCTGGTAAGGCCCTGCCCCAAGCACAACCTGAATCCAGCCCTTGCAGCCAAAGGGGAAATTAGGGAGCAGGTGGGTGGGCAGGGGATTTCCAATAAAACGCTAGCCCCCCCCCCCCGGGGTGTGTGTATGGATTGACTGTTCTCAGCCCGGGACAGAGCGGGGGGCAGACCCTTGCCTCCCCCCCCCAAACAGCCGGGAGGGAGGGAGTCAAACCAAAGTGCCTTGGCCGAACAGGGTGTCACCCCACTAACCCCGCTCAGCCCCTCGCCTTTGCCATTAGCATTCCCAGCAGCGCCGCTCGGTGACTGAGCCCCCGGCTGCACCTTCCCCCTTGCTCAGCCACTTTCGGGGGCAGGGGGATTTGAATTCATCCCGGCTCTATTTGCACGAGAGTAAATGCCTCCCGCATTGGGGGCGGCGCGCTCTCCCGCCGCTGACCCATTCACCAGCCGCTGGCGCCGGTCACTCCGCCTGGCTCGCGCCCCCCCTTGCCCCAAATCCCGGAGCCGCTGCTGCTGCGGCTGGTTGATTTCACGGCCGCGCGAGTCTGCCCGCCGTTTCTATGGCGACGCCGGCCGGGCTCCAGAGCGGCGCGAGCCCATTGGATGCGGCTTCGGCTTCGGCTTGAACGGCAGCAAGAACGGGGAGCGAGCGGCTCCCAGAGCCAGATGCACGCGCCCAACAGAAAGAGGGGGCAGGAAGGGGGTTCAGGCCTCCATGCACCACCCCCGCCTCCCCCTGTTTAAACTGAAGCCTGGCGAAAGATTTGCTTGCAGCAGGCGAGGGCTTGCATGGTGCATGTAAGGAGCGCTCCTTGCAGAGCCCCAGTCCCCGAGGAGAAGTCGGTGCTGCGGGAAAGGTAAGAGGGGAGGGAGAGCCTTGTACAACTCGGAGGAATGGTTTGCACCGATCGTGGCCGGGTCTTGTCGGGTTCAGCAGCAGATGCAGTCTCCTGGAAGGGAGCTGCCAAACTCGCTTCAAAGCTTTACTGGGAGACTAGCTCTTTTTTTCTGCACGCCATCTCCTTTACATAAATGACAGCCCAGCGTTGTGAGGTTTGGGAACGTTACTGATTATTAGGCTTTGGTGGGATGTTTGGGTCCTTTTAATAACTAAGGACTTAATTGATTGTAACAGCGAGTCTAAAGTCAGACCTCTGATTTACTTCAATCCTTGACCGGTGGATTCTGTATAGGAGCGACCAGGCGGCTACAAATAACGTCTGTGTATTAAAGGGCGACAGAATGTTACAGGGCTGAGAGTGGCATAAGTGATCCCGTTTGCCTAGGACAGCAAAAAGTTCAGTCTCTCTGTTGATTGGATGCTAGATACCTAGGGAATGTTGCAACCGTTCTAAATTTCACATGCACGATGGATCATGGAGAAACTGGCCCACGTAGAGCACCACTTATCCCAATATTAGCCCCTGTGTAACCAAACCCTTTATGGTTTGGCCACAGCTTTTAAACCTTAACCTCTCTGAGGTTCCCCTTCGTCTGGTGTACCCCGCAGACAACTGGTATTGTCGCAGTATGAGTGTGGGCTTCTTATCATGTCATGATAAATTCCACCCTAAATGCAAACAACGGGACTAACTATAAACAGTTTGTAAGGCAGCATCGAAACCTGGCTGTCTCTGGGTTCCTAGGCCAGAGATCTTAATAACAGTTAAACATTAAACACTTTCAGTTGGGGGCACTATCCGTCTCTGCAGCTTCTCTAGCTCTTAAAAAGGGTGTGTCATCCCTGTGGAAAGTCAGGATCCCTGTAAGGCTTCTAATGTTGGATTCAGGCACCGAGTGCCCTTCTACTGAAATGTGGGGTCCGTTACCAGTGCAAGCACCAGTGTGCCTGTCTGACACTTTAAAATTCTAAATGGGAACGTTTGGTGAGGGGAAAACTAGGTTAAGTCCTTCTGCTTGTAATGGACTGTTAGAACGCCGTGGCAGAACTGGAGTTGGGTACATATTGGGCACTGCCCAAGAGCAGTGTTAGCTTTGAATTTGCGAGCTGATCTTGGGCTGAGTACCCTCCTTTCCTAAAGGAGAGGCTGGAAATTGAGAGCACGCCGCACCTTGCAGGATTGGGCCCAAATTGAGCAGTGACTCAATTCATAGGCTAATGAGCTCACAGTCCAACATTAGAATCTGTCCCCGTCCGTCGTTCTCTCACCCCTCTCCCCCCCCCCATCTGAGCACTGACAGCTCTCAAAGTGAGCAGCCCTGACACCAGTACTCTGGTCTGGGCAGGGACAAACCTGTGTCCTTCCTTGTTTAAGTGGAGTAATGGGACAGCTCCTGATCCCATTAAATTCAATAAAATCTTTGCTATTGAAATCTATGGGAATTAGGTGTGTAAGCTGCTTAGGTGCTGTGACGGGTTGGACCACAGAAACCCCCTTGGGAGCTGCCACTCGATGTGCAAAGACTACCCCTGCTTCTGTTTTCCCTGCCAGCTCAGGACTCCAGCACGCTGTCTTGCTGAGCCAGCCACTCCTGTCTGGCTCTAACACAGATCCAGGGTCTGAATCACTTGCCCCAAAGCTGCAAGTTTACCTGAAATCAGCTCACAGTAGTGTGCTTGTCTTTAGCACTCAGATGCCCAACTCGCAATGGGGTTTAAACCCAGATAAATCCGTTTTGCCCTGCATAAAGTTTATGCAGAGTAAACTGATAAATTGTTCGCCCTCTATAACACTAATAGAGAGGTATGCACAGTTGTTTGCTCCCCCAGGTATTAATACATACTCTGAGTAAATTACTAAATAAAAAGTGATTTTATTAAATACAGACAGTAGGATTTAAGTGGTTCCAAGTAGTAACAGACAGAACAAAGTAAGTCACAAGCAAAATAAAATAAAATGCGCAAATCTATGCCTAATCAAACTGAATACAGATAATCTCACCCTCAGAGATGCTTCAGTAAGTTTTGCTCAGACTGGACACCTTCCAGGCCTGGGCACAATTCTTTCCCCTGGTACAGCTCTTGTTGCAGCTCAGGTGATAGCTAGGGGATTCTTCATGATGGCTCCTCTCTCACTTGTTCTCTTCCACCCCTTTATATATCTTTTGCATAAGGTGGGAACCCTTTGTCCCTCTGGGTTTCCACCCCCCCCTCACTGGAAAAGCACCAGGTTAAAGATGGATTCCAGTTCAGGTGACATGATCACATGTCACTGCAAGACTTCATTACTCACTTGCCAGCACACACATATACAGGAAGATTCACAGGTAAATACAGCCATCTGCATACAATGGGAGTCATCAAGATTCCAAAGCATCCTTAATGGCCCACACTTGACATAATTACAATAGGCCCTCAAGAGTTATGTTTTATATTTCTAGTTTTAGATACTAGATTGGTACATTTCTACAAATAGGATGATCACACTCAGTAGATTATGAGCTTTGTAATGATACCTTACAAGAGACCTTTTGCACGAAGCATATCCCAGTTACATTACATTCACTTATATTTTTATCTTATATTTTTATAAAACCATATAGACTGCACAACGTCACAGGTACTTTTGTACATCCCACTGGATCCCTATCTGCATCTTTAAGCCCCTAAATAGCTTTGGCCTTTAGACTCTTGTGATAATTGTTTAGAAAGTCTCTTTAGCATTGAGACAAGAAGCCGAAATGCTCCTTTAATAAATTTTGTGTGTGTTCCTTTAACTGTGCAGGGATTGGCTCCTGGTCCAGTGTTTGAGATGTATCCCAGGATAAGAATGGTTGCACTATATACCGTCTCAATCACGTTGATTGCGTTCCTTATGTATATAAGGAAAGAGACTAAGTTGGCTGTGTCTCCAGCAACCAGGAAGATAGCTGCACCAAATCCCAGCAATACGTTCTGGGCCCTGGAGCAGACTGAACCCAGCAAATGTTTGCCAGACCTGACAATTGCCAATTCCTCTGCTGCACTCCCAGAGCTTCACCGCACCTTCTTAATGTACAAGCACTGCAGGAACTTTTCCACACTGCTGAAGCCCTCGAGATGCAGTGAGGAAACATTCCTCTTGCTGGCAATCAAGTCTCCCCCAATCAACATAGACCGTAGGGTTGCTATCAGGAACACATGGGGGAAAGAAGTGGTCATTGGCAGCAAGCCAATCAAGCTGGTGTTCTTGCTTGGGCGCTCGGAGGCCAAAATCCAGGCTCACTCCCTCCACCAGCTGCTGGTCTATGAGAGCCAAGAGTTTGATGACATTGTCCAGTGGGATTTCACCGACAACTTCTTCAACTTGACACTGAAGGAGCTGCACTTCCTCCGGTGGTTCATGGAGGACTGTCCCCAGGCCAGGTTTGTGCTGAAGGGCGATGACGACGTTTTTGTCAACACCTACAATATCGTTGAGTTCCTCAAGGAACTCAAACCTGGGCAGGATCTCTTTGTTGGGGATGTGATCAGCCAGGCCCGTCCTATAAGAAACACCAAAGTAAAATATTTCATCCCGGAGTCTATGTACAAAGCGCCCTACTATCCTCTCTATGCTGGTGGCGGTGGCTATGTGATGTCCAGAACGACAGTGCAGCGACTCCAGAGCACCGCTGAGGACACCGAACTCTTCCCAATAGATGATGTCTTTGTGGGAATGTGTCTGGCAAAGATGGCAGTGACTCCATTGAACCATGCTGGCTTTAAGACCTTTGGGATCCAGAGGCCCTTTAATCCTTTTGATCCATGTCTGTACAAAGGACTGATGATAGTGCACAAGCTGAACCCCACCGAGATGTGGATCATGTGGACGCTGGTAAAGGATGACCGTATTAGGTGTGCTGTATCATTAACTCAGTAACTCACAAAACGAGACTGCTGATGCTAAGGGGGGAGCAGGGGAACAGAACGATGGTGGTGGTTACTCCAGATTGCTTAAACTGATATTAAAAATAGAAACAAAAGAAAGTTGTAGTAGATGATACATTTTTAACAACAGACTGTAGTTTTACAGTAGGGTAATGTTCTGCAATGAGCCTCTGAAAATATATTGTTGGGTTACTGAAGCATCACAAGGTTGAACTGAAAACACGTAGGGGGATAGCTCAGGGACTTGGTATTGTGATTGGGATTGCTTCCTCTCTAGATCACTGTTTTGAATTCCGCCCACCTGGGTGGTTCTGAGTGGCTGGTTGCAAAGTGAGGTGGTGGTCTTAGTGCCAGTTCTGATGGTGTCTCTTGGACGTCAGTGTCCAAGTTACAACTGCCAACCTTACTAGCAGTCTCTAGTTACTGGCCTTCCTACTAAACAGGCAATACAGCCTGAACTCACCCATTGACCCATGAAATCAGGGCTAAGGCACAAGAAATGTGTGGACAAGCTTATGCTGCTGGGTCTGTGCATCTCCTGTCAAGGACTTCACTGTCCAGGGTTAGCAATCCAGCAGACTTCACCAGCACTAAATTTACTTAATGGGGATATGGGGGAAAGAACACAGAGATGATGATCTCTAAATCTTTCAGTTGTCTGTTCTTAACACAGCAAGGCCCTTAGTTCTAATAGCACTGACTTCTAACCAGCTCTTTTTCTTTCGATTTTATCTACTTACATTAGATTATTTGCACTGGAATTTATGCACAAAAATACTTGACAGTGGGATTGGGAGAAGAAACAAATTGCTATTAATCACTGTAATAACAATGGCTTTTTTTTAACCGCAGGTATAAATAAATACAGTTGTGAGTGTTTACATTGAGTATTCTTGTTCTACTGGAAGTACAATTGAAATGAGACTTTCAAAACGAAATCCAGGGTTAGCTGACAGCTGCCTCCATCAGAGGTTACACAGCTGCAAATGGAAAATCTATCTGAATGGCTTTGTGGGAAGTGGGACTTGCTAATTAATGGCCTTGTGGCGGAGTGTGGTATAAATCCCTACACAGGTCCTATGTCACCTTGGTGCTGAGTCAATCCCTTGAGTAAAGTTCAAGCTGACCCATCCTCCTTGGTACTCATCTGGAGCTTTTCAACTTCATGAAATAATCCATCCTTGCACTGCTGTGTTGCAGGTGAGAGGAGGAGGCCTGGAAGTGGTAGTAAAGTGCTGCTCTTGGAGGAGCGAGACCTCAATTCTAGTCTGATTGCTGTGACCTTGGCACCTGCAACTGGAGGGGCAATACTACCACACAGATATGAGATGGTCCTTCATTTATGTTTGTTTGTAAAGTGCTTTGAGATCCACTGCAGGGAGGTCTCTTATCAAGAGAAACTGAGGGATGTAGAGGGTAAGTTGCATCCTTCCACAAGGCGAGGGAGAGGAGAGTTTGACAGAGCTGGTACTAGAAGCAAGACATTTCTGCTTCCCTGTCTTTTTAAGTTTGTGACGAGACTGTTTAAACTACATCAAATCAATGGATTCTTATGTTGTGGGTTCCTGTTTGCCAGTGTATTATGCCTTCACTGTCACTACTCTGCTTGCTTTTATTAGTGCTTAACCTGAATTGCCTTTCTCGTTACTTCTGATGTTCTTGTCAATTCCCTTTTGGTGTTGGAGGGTCTCACCATTTTACTTAGGGTTGTAGTTGTCTGAAGGCACCAGGGATTGTAACCTTGGATACTATTCCACTTGTCACTGTTGTATGATACTTGCTCACTGTTCCTGTAGTGGACTCTGCCCTGGGATAAGCACACAATTCCTAAGAATCTAGGAAGAGATAATAGAAATAGATAAGCAGTTGAAGAGGAGGATGTTTGAAAGCAGAACTGCCATTAAGAGACTAGCCCATAATGTGGGTTCATTTTTACCTAAACTTAACTTTCAGGTCACAGATTATTTTTTTATTAAGAACAATACAAGTCTCTAATGAATACTACTGTACCTGCCCACCTTTCTGTTCAGGTGTAATAATTCCTGATGAAGGGTTAAAAACATGATTAGGAAGGTGTTTAAGTCTGAAGTGTTTCTGTGTTGCTCTATTTGTAATGTAGGCATAAGGTAGGGTAGTAAAACTTAATGCTTGGATTTTTAGGAGAGAGAGGGGAAGCTTGTTCACTGGACACGGATATTCTCTGTGGGCACTTTTCATCCATTTCCAGAGAGGTGTGTGAGTCACTTGTGTGTGTGTTGCTATCAGGGATAGGGGTTGGTACCTTTTATGAAATACTACTGTATAATTTCTTTGTTACCCTGGACAATCCCAGATACAAACTCGGGATACAGTAAGAAATAACGTTTAGCGTGCCTCTCCAAGCACTGTACAAACTAGCATGTGGTGATAAGCTGCAATCAGTCGATAGGACTGGAAAGGACTTTGCCTCTCTCCAATGGCAAAGTAGACAAATTAGTTTGGGTGTTAATGACACATGTTACAGGGCTGAGTTTACAGTTGCAGAGGTATGTGTGTGCTGTCTTAGCAGAATAGTGATACATTACAACTGCGACCAAGTGAAGAAGGAAACAGAAGTTGGTTTGGGTGAGAAGCCTGACTCAGACAGGAAACGTTGTTCTGCTTTCCAGGGTACTACATAAATAGAATCCAATCTTTTCGTGATAGTCTATGCCACACAAACATGTGACAGAGCTACACTGGCACCTTCGCAGGCACGAGGGCTGTACCAATGACACGTATATCCAGCAATGCTAGTACATGCAATTTTGGATGATAAATATAAATGGCTTGGCACCAGAACTCTCCCCCCCGCCCCCAGCTAATCTGCAGCTGCTCAGATTTGTTCACACCGTGCAGTTACAGAGAGAGGCTGACCCCATGTGGCACTGTTGCTTGCTTAGAGCCTTGTGCCAACAGTGCAACTGCAAATAATTCCCCCCTCCCTCCCCTCTGTTAGGGGTGGTTCCCATAATCCTCCATCCTAGAACTGTATTCAGGGGTCCTTAACGGCTGCTATGACCATCACCAAAGTGTAAATTGATTGTTGTTTTTGGAAGAGACTCACTAGTAAATATAGGCTTTAATTTAACCTCCAACTTAGTGTTATGAAAGTATTCACCCTCCACCTGTAAGATTTCTTCTGGCTAGGGGCCGTGAAAATATTTTCTGATATCTTTTCATTTGATACCAATGCCCTTTGCACAAATATTTACAAACCCAAACATTTGATTGCAACGAAGCAAATATCAGCCAGGAAATATTTTATTTCTTACTAATGCAGGCGAGTTACAATTACCTAAGGTTACTCTGCACTCTTTTCTTGTGTAGTTTAATCTAACTATAGTTTAAAACTCCCCATTAGCTGCAGTCACAGAGTGCTACCGGGATCCGATCCCCTTGTTAAAAAGGTAAAATGGAAATGAAGTTCAGAAACATATTCTCAGGGAAGGTGGTATTGAGGTGGAAGACTTTCAAACACTCAGTGCTAGTTATAAATGCCAAAACAAGTCCAGAACCTATAATCTAACACAAGAATATCACGAAAGCTTGGGGCGGGAACTTTCACACGGACTGGGGTCCTGTAGAAAATGGCACTTTAAACAAATTTAACAATTACTAATACACAGAAGTCTGTTTCTCTAAACCATACCTATTGGCTAAATATATATTACCAATACTCAGCTGTCTTGTAATTCAGCATTACACAAATATTAAAGGGAGATTTTCATAAAAATCTAGTCGCCACCGTTCTACAGTACAGATAATAAAACAGCACATGAATTTGGGGAAAATACAACCATATATTCAATACGAAATTAAACTGCTTAAATGACATAAAGGGAAAGAAATGAGATACTCATGAACTGCTGAAATGTGGTTTGAAAACCCAGCATGCAGTGAAATGCTGTCATTTGACTATCAAAGAGGAAGCTACATTTTTCCTGCAATTTGGAGCAGACTACAGCTATGCTGCTTGAAAATTTACATTCTGAGCACTGTGTTGTGAGATCAAATAGCATTTGCCGCTATTTGTGGTGTGTCTGCCTTTGCAACACTATGTTCCCTATTGACACACGCACTATTTTAAATGTGGCACAGCAACAAAATCCTTCCTTCACTACAATGGAAAACCAGTTGTATTGCATCATGCTGGTTGTGTTCCTATTAGATTACAAGCAAGTCTGCATAAACACATCTGCCATACTCTATACTACAGTAATCACTGAGTGTAGATCTTACAGATTTCCAAGATTTGTAGCAATTCTATCAGTTGTCTTCTTTTGATACAATTAAGTGCAATTAGACTACAGTAGTTTGCGTTTTATTAAACAATGAGATATCCATTATGAATTGTCACAGTCAAAATAATTAGAAAACAGCACTAAAAAAATCAACATTGTTAACCAAACTGACTTTCTGACAATGAAATGTAATTCTGTTGTTCGACTAGAGATATAATACCCACTAAGATTAACTTGCTTCATAGACTAGAAATAATTTATTTTTAAATGTCCCTCTTTGGTTGCAATCTACAATTAGTTTTAGACATTGGGAATTTCCAAGGGTTTAGTATTAAATCATCTGAATTAGACCCTCATGGCAGCAGACCCAAACATTCATCAACAAAGTATCTTTAACAGCTAATTTCACATTTGCATAGTTGTACACTTAAATAAAAATTTACTAACAATGCATATTATAATAATGGTAATTTAAAAAGTAAAGACATTTCAAACACCTGAATCTGGCTGGTGGCTAAGGTATAGCAAATCTGTGGGGGAGAAAATTATTGCCCACTGCCACCAATTATCAACAGATAGCATGCCTGTCTTCAATGCCTTTTCCTTATCCAACGTCTATTTTCTTAATGATGTGGGAAACTCAGGGCCCTGGAATTAGTGGTATGCTATCAGATACTCCAAAGGTGATATTTGGAAGGTTTTTTTCAGTCTTCGCGAAGATAAGACTCTTCGACTTCCTCTGTGGTTTTTGGGATACTGCATGGCTGTGACGATTCCTCAACTTTTGTGTTAATGAGCTCTTCTGTCTGAGCTTCAGCTAACTTGGTCTCTGCTTTCTGTGACAGCTGTCGTACCTCTTGCACCTGTGTTTTCACCAGCTGAATATGGTTGCGAGCTGTCACTGAAGCTTGATCTGCACCTGAAAAACACAGTAATTTAAGTAAATTCATTCAAAAACAGCCCTTATGATAAAACACCATCAATTAAGACCAGTATTAAGTTGGTAGTAATTAAATATCATGTTTTACTAAACTGTTCATGTTCTAAGCAAATCAGACAGTTTTGAAAACATAGTTTACTCCTCTTTATTGTCGATTAATAACTAGATATTTTTAGACTGTATTATCATATGACGGAATGGAAATTTTTTTCTCAGAATATCCCTCCCAACAAAGTTTGGATTGCCAATCAGTGCAAAATTAGGTTGTGATTTTCTGTGATGTGGCCACATGGTCTGTGAGAAATAAACCAAGATGAACAATCATCACATGGTGGCAATTTTCAGTCACCAGTGGTCTATTCTGGATTTGAACCTGCTGTCTATGTGAATGACTATATTACAGTACTTGAACAACCTAGTCTTCTCACTATTTCATTAATATTATATTTAGTTTCAAGAATATTTTCTTAGTCAAATTTATACTACAATTTTTCCTTATTTCCTGAAATGAAATAATCAGGTGTTTGTTATTATTTTTAATTTAAATAATTAGATAATTGTATTAAATTATGGTTTTCAGAAGTACACCTCTACCTCGATATAACGCTGTCCTCGGGAGCCAAAAAATCTTACTGTGTTATAGGTGAAACCGCGTTATATTGAACTTGCTTTGATCCACCGGAGTGCGCAGCCCCGCCCCCCCGGAGCACTGCTTTACCGCGTTGTATCCGAATTCGTGTTATATCTGGGTAGCGTTATATCGGGGTAGAGGTGTACTAAGCACTTCAATTGAAAATACAGAGGAACTGAGCAGCTGTGTCCTCCGTGGAAGACACAGGCAGCTCTGAAAATCAGACCATGTGATTCTCGCTCTGCACGCTAACTAAGCATATTTAGATTTCGTGTCAATCTTGCCTGCACCTTTTTAATAATAAATACTGCCTATGCGCCAGGGGAAAGTTTGCTAAAAACTTACAAATTCCAGCGGATACTGAGGAGTGTATTACAGTAATACCCGAATACCTGATTGATATGCAGCTTCTGCTGCCATCTCTGAAAGATGTAAAGCAGTCATCCAACTGGATTCTAACTTCAGGAATTCTTGCTGCTTTGTAGTCATCTATAATTAAAAACCAAATGTCATGTAACACTGTTTAACACTATCTGAACCCACTTTTTGTAAGACACTCTTACAGCCATGTTAAATTAATGAATGGAGAAATATTCCTTAAATAACAAAAAGGAGACAAATTGATGACTGCAGAAGTTAGTTAATTCTTTACCTCAACTCTTGCTCCTATGATCACCTGCCATACTGCATCCTCCTCTTTGGAATTCATTTTCCCAAGAAGATTTGTATATTGCCGGTAGAGAGAGACCAGTGTGTAAACTGCCTGCAAAAGAGCATAAGTCTAGCACAGCTACTTGAGAAAAGTACTCAAAATATGCAAGTGCTACTTACTTTCAAACTAATTTTGCATCTGCTGATGCTCTCACATTGTCTTATGTTGCACAGTAGACAAAAATGGGAAATGATCTAACACTTTCCCTTGTTTTAATCCCCTATAATATTTAGTGAGGAAATCATTTCTGGATAATCTCAGAAGTGCTTTTTGAACTTTGCTTTTGCTGGTATTGTATTAGTGTTCAGTAATGTAATTAATCTGAAACAATGTGTTGAAAAGATTTCATTGTAATTCAAGTCTAGAAAAATTAGAAATTGACAGTTTAATATTGTAAAACAAGTTTTGTGATATCCTAGAAACTTAATAGTAACAGCACAGATAGAACTCTGATTCTCCTGCTGAAAAACCAAGTCTATTAGCACTTGAGCTAGAAGAGAACTTCCCTTGAAATAAGGACCCATAATACACAAACACTTTGATTCTATCTAGCAGAGGGCAGTAGTACATATACACAAAAACTAGCCAGTTCATTACACATTTTAGAACTGAAATATTGCCAAACTGCTTATTTTGTATGGAAAATCTTGGCAGGAATGAGACATAATGGATAAATTCTCCTTATGCATGTAAGTCTTCAATTTCTGCATTTACTTATCTACAGTGATATATTAAAGGCAATGCTAATCAGTAGTTAATTTAATATGGACAACTATTCTGCTTAATTTGGCACTTTTCAAATAGGCCTTTTTAGAGTTTCAAACTCAGTTTGGAAAAATATTTGTTTCTGATGAAACCTACATATTGTTTTTGCCTAGAAAAGAAGTCAGGAAGGTAATGGATGTATTTTTAAAGAATGCTTGATATCTGGCTTTGGTTTTCTCTGTCTAGATATTAGACTACTATTTGCAAAGTTTAGCCTCACTGCTCATGTGAAGGGTCCACATTTCAGGAAGTAGTTCGTGCCCGGGCTTCTCTTGAAGAGAGTTTCACAAACCTCTAAAAATCGCTTGTGCCTTGGATCACCATCACTCCAAAACAGCAGCAACACCTCCTCTATTGTCCACCAGGGACATGTTCAGTTCAGTTCACTTATTTTGACATGTCTGATGCACCAATTCAAGCTGAACTGCTACCCCAGAAGCTCTACATCCCTGTTACATTGATTTGTGAAGTCAAAGTCCATTTTAGGTATAAGAGCTGATTTAATAATTGCAGTCAGAGCTTGTCTTTGTGAGAGAGTTAAATACTCCAGCTGTTGCAGTATTAAGTTTGTACTAATGTAGGCAGTCACTCATCTTACCTTTGTATACTCTGTTAATGCTTCAATTAATGCATATGTTGTTTGAGAGAGAAGAGTACAAGTACTGTCTGTTACCAGAGAAATTGCCCTTCTAATCAAGGCTTCATGGCTGAGAGAAGTGGGCTCATGTTTCTGAAAGACAAAAGATTTACACAGACTTTACACTGGTTTTCAAAGACAGACAACTTATAATGATAAAAATGTCTTTTCCGGTAAGCAAAAAAAACCCACAGGAGCCATTGCTAAAAATAAATTGCTGGTCTGCCTTAACTCTTAAATAACTAACTTCTGAAAAATAGAACAAAATTTTACTCCAATAGTTCCATTCTCTTCTTCTCATGTCCTGTAACTGCTTCTCTGAAGGGCCGACATTTCAGGAAGTAGCTCACCAAAATATCTTTTCCTGCAAGTTTTTTTTTTTTTTTACAACCAGTTTTTCTATTTTTATTTCCCAGTATTTGCCTGAGTCAGAATATTGTAATATATATGCAAAACATATTCTTATCTTGTTTCCTGTCTGATGGTTATCAGTGGGTTGTAAAAGTTCAGGCACACTAGGCAACATGCAAGAGCTGAAACTTGTTAATTACATACCAGGACCACAAGTAAATTTCCCCCTATGAATTGTGGGGTTTGCTCTATTAATAGTGGGATTCCTGAATGATGTGCCATGGCAGCTTGAGGCATCACAAAGTAACAGCAAGTAATTTTCAATAATTTTATTATAAAATAGTATTTTAGTTATGGGACAACTGACACTAGGGCAAATCTATTTTACGTTGCCACTGATCTTTAAAAGTGAATGATGGTTTCTTGCTAAGTGGATTTAAGTCATACTCTTTATAGTGGAATCACTTTAAATTCATGCTTCTTTTAAAAGTCAGCTAAGATGCAGAGAATTTCTAGATGTCCAGCTATGTCCCAGAAAGCTCAGTGGGCATACTGCAATATGCATACTAATAACATCATACAATAACTGGGTGGTTGTTTTAATTAATACAAGAAATTGGTCTATTTGCCACAAGCACACTCTTCCATCAAACACCTTAGAATATTAAAATCCGTGTAATGTATATTCACTCCAGTACATTTACCTGTACAATAGGGACTGCACACAGGGCTACTCCAAAACCCACTCCCACCATTTTGTTCCATGGGCCACTCAGTCCTGAGAAACAGCGTCTCCTAGCATTAGCCAGAACAGGAAAACGTTGTCTGGGAACAAGAAACAAAGATAAGCACGCAGACAGCTGCACACTGGGAAATAAATATTCTGGAGGAGCAGAACACGTTGGGGGCAGAGACTTTTTTTTTTTCCCCCCACGCTATGTGTTTGCCTAGCACAGAGTCCTGCCCATGACTGGGTTTCTGATGCACTACCACAATACAAATAATACATTTAAGTTTGTTTTAAAGTTAATTACCTAATCACAGTCTCAAGGAAAGATACAAGCTAATCAATTTGTGTATTGTAACTTCAGTAATAAGCTTATTGTCAGCAATTAATATAATTAACATGGATACAAAGCATTCAGATTAATAATAAAATACACTAACAGGGTCAAGTAAGCAGAACAGTAGGTTTATAATCAGAGGCCCTGAAACCAATACTTATGCACGTTTAACTTCATAGACAGGTAGTCAGTCCTATTGTAGTCAACGGGATTATGTCCATGTAAATGTGTGCTGCATCAGGGCCTTATTGTTGAAATAAAATAGTATGGTAGTGTGTCAAATCATAAGTGAAAAGCATCTATTCTCTCCCTCACGACATTTATATGGTTTGAAGGTCAGATTTCTGAGAATGCACGATCAGTTCATTTTATAACTCATTCTCAAATTGTGACCTGTGGAACAGCAGTGGTTTGCGCAAGGCCGGTTTATCATTTGCAGCAGCTAAATGGCATTAAAAGACAACTAAAACAAGTTACATTCTGTCTTAATATCACTTCTCCTGATAAGGAATTGCTGTAGTTACTACAGCCATGGTATATGATCACAAATGAGAGGTGGTCCACGTAGCTGAAAAGAAGAGCAAGAATACCATCTTCATATTAAAATACAAAAATACTCAACTAAATGAACAGTGCAGGGAGAACTAAATGTATGAGCCAAGCCACCTCACTCTCACAAGTTCCCACACAGAAGTCAATGAAACTTTTTGTATAAAGCAAACAGTATTTGCTCACACTGTCTTTAGCACGTTACAGACTTAAAGGGCCCCTGCCAGATAATTTAGGCATAAACTTTAAAAATAATGATAATAGAAGTGATTATTACTTTTATTTATTATCCAAACAAAAACTGTTTTAGATTTAAACATTCTCCATAACTATTTACAACTCGAACACTGCACTAGTTCATGGGAACCAATACATGAGACCGACTCTCAGCAAAAGTGAGAACAGCCTAATTTCACTATGTAAATTGAGGGAATTATGAAAATGTAAACAGTGAAAATTAAGAGATTTAAAAATTAATTTCCCCCATATTTTTACTTAGCTGGGACTGCTTGTGTGCTTGCAGTTAAGTACATGCATAGGTGTTTGGAGGTTCATGGTATTAAGCAAACCAAATAAGGAGCCTAATCTGTTAAAATGTGTTACTTTGATAAGAGTCAAGTTAACAGGCTGGTACAACAGATAATGTTAGAAATAGTTTTCCATTTGGTTTAGACCAACTGCCAGACTTGACCCAGGCCCTAACTGTGAAAATAAGTCCTGCAGGGACACGGGGGAGGGGTGTTGTAAAATAATTTTATTTTCAAACTTCAGAGTGTGTATCACGCCAAAAATGGGGCAGCCCAAAGTTCCTTTGTAGCCACTGTAAGGAGCAGCCCATTCAAAATGGGTGAGTGCCAAAGGTCAGACCTTGCCAATGACCCTTTCATTGCTGTAGCCCTGGGTCGCCAAGGATCTCTAAGCGCGGGGCTCACCCCCGCTTTACTGGGGGGAAACTGAGGCACGGAGGGGTGCGGTCAATGGCCTGAGGCGCTACGCAGCGGTCTCATGGGTTAGGCGGTAAGGGGTGTGGCGCGGTGCGGAAGAGATCTCGGGGGGACCGGAGGTTTCCGAAGCGGGCGGAGACGCTCGGGCTCACAGGCGGGGAGCGGCTCAGAGAGGAGGAGGCGGCGGCGCCCGCCGGGAGGTTACACCGGAGTCTCAGGGGCGATCGAGGTCTAGGGCGGAGCTCTCACGGGGGGGAGGGGGGAGGTTGCCAGGCGATACCTGAGCAGGGCGGAGCAGCACCGGAACCACCGGCTACGCACAGCGGCCGCCATCTCCTCGGGACTAGAGCAGGGCGGCAGCGCGCCGGAAGTGACGTAACACCCGCCCCCAGAGGCGTGGGGCTCCGCCTCCTGGAGACTCGCCCTGCCCTTAGCGGCGCAGCCGCAGTGCTCTGGCCAGCCGGGGGAGGGGAGCGGAGCGGAGCCGCTGAGCGCGCGGAGCGCTGCTAATAGCGGGGGGGGGGTGTCTCCAGAGTCCAGCCCCGCCCCTCGGGGGGGGGGGGGGNCGGGGGGGGGAGGGTGAGGAGCGGGGACCCGAAGTGCTCAGGGGAGACTGGGGCAGGGGCGGGGCCGGGAGGGGAGACTGGGGCGGGGCCTGGGGGGGCAGGAGGTGGGGCCGGGAGGCGGGGACTGGGGGGCAGGGGGTGGGGCCTGGGGGCAGGGGCGGGGCCGGGAGGGGAGACTGGGACAGGGGGCGGGGCCTGGGGGGGCAGGGATGGGGGGGGGGGCGAGCACCCACCCGGCAGAGGGGAAGCCGGCGCCTGTGCCCCCAGTTTGAGAGCAGCCGCTGATAGTTATTGCGAGTCGGGCCTGTCTGCACCTGCCTGACAGTCATGTCCTCTAGACCAGGTCGCCCTAGGTTGCTTTCAGCCTGTCCTGTGAAGTGTCAAAATCCGGCTCGCCCATGTCCCGCTTCCCCTCTAGCCGCTAGCCCGGTAACCCTTCAGAGAAGGGAGGTTGGTTTGCCATGATTTGTTCTTGTTACATACATGCTGGCTATTACTTGGAACCCTGTAGGTGCTTACAAATGGATTGTTTAATAATTTGGTCCAGGTATCGAAATTCGCCTGGCAGGGCTAGCGTTCCCGAGGTCGTCTTTGTCCCCGGTTTGAAAGATCGGTACGCTGGCCTCCTCCAGTCCTCTGGCACCTCACTCTTCCTGCATGCCTTTTCAAAGATAATTGCTACAAGCTCCAAGATTGCTTCAGCTAGTTTCTTAAGTACTTAGCTGTCTTCACTAGCTCTAACTTATCTTAATCTTAATTATGGTAAGTATCTGGGCACAATTAACATTTTTCATGAAGACTGAAGCAAAAGAGGCATTAAACACCTCAGCCTTCTTCATGTCATCTGTTATTTGCTCGTCTTTCCTGCTTAGTAGAGCACCTACACGTTCTCTTGTGCCTAACGTAGTTAGAGACCCGCTTCTTCCTGTCTTTTATGTCTCTTGCTAGGTGTAACTAATTTGTGCTGTTCTGATTTTGCCAATACGTGTTTGTGCTGTTGATTTGTACTCAGCAATTTGTCCATGTTTTCACTTTTTGTAGGATGCCGTTTTGATTTTTAGGTCATTAAAGAACTGATGGAGTCATATTGGCCTCTTACTAGTCTGCCTAGCTCTCCTTCACATTGGGATAGTTTGCTGTTGTGCCTTTAATATTGTCTCATTGAGAAATTGTCAATGCGTCTGAACTTTTTCCCTTATGGTTTGGTTTGATAACTACTGTTTCTCCTGTCTATGCTGCCCTCTTGGTATTCTTGCAAATAGATCTGTTCCCCCCCACCTTTTCTTTTTTGTCAAGCTGGATTGATGCCATAAAAATGAGTTAGTAGGAATCAACACAAACAAGAGGCCATCTTTCTTTCAAAAGGGAAATAACTTAGTCTTGCTCATCTGATTTAAAGTATACATATATGTAAAGAGCATTTAGAGGTTGAAATGGATAGCACAAATGTGGAATCTTGTCTGTACAAGTAAAAAGTAGTGACAGGAATCACAGGAAGAGAATGTGCTCCTAAATCAGATTTGTTCTGTGTGCCCACCAGGTTTGTAGCAGAACTAAGCCCTAAGAAAGTAGATAAACATTCTATTAGCATGGTGAGGATTATATTTAAGTCTGTCTCCTTAGACGTGACCATTCTTTGACTCTGTTTTTAATGCAGTTCAGTGGACTATGCTTAGCACTTGATGCAAAGCCTCCCAGTGACTTCAGTGGGCTTTGGCTCAGGCCCTTGTTGCTTAATCTTACTTGTGTTCATTCACAGCGTCAATGCACACATGCTGGAATATAATGATCTTGAACTCACTTTTCTGTGCCACATAAGGGCTTGCAGACTTAGGGCATTAGTGTGAATTTTGCCTGTGTAATTTCTTAATGGGGCTCTTTCTAATAACTTCCTTAATTTCTTTACATTATAGGCACAGCTGTATCCTTTGCGGGTTTTTCCATTTTAAAACTCACTCTACAATGAGCAGCTTTTCTTGTTCCTTTCTGACATTTAGTCTATAATTATCCCACACAAACACCTATTGATTTTAATGGGGCTACTTTGCTATTTATAAAGTCAAGTGACTACATTTGTTCTTGGGAGTGACGTTGCTAGTCTTTAAGTAATGAACAATTTGAATGATCTGAAATCAAAGATAGGAGTGAAACTTTGTAAATTAGCTGGACAAACTTTTTACTAGTGGCTTCTAAAAGTTTTAAAATGTTCTATTTAGTTTTTATTCAGTTATTGTCATGTGCATCAACAGATGACACTGATCACTATTTTAGAAGGGTGTAGTATAAATACATTCTGAGGGAAAAATAATTTTCCCCTCTGTCATAAATATTCTTAGTTATAGGGCACAACATGCCAAGTGTCACTGTATGACCAAATATCCACAGACTTCTGATTACATTAAAAAGAGTAGGGACTGTGAAATAGATGTGTGTGTGTGTGGGGGTAATTTCTTTAATTCAAATGACTTTTGTACTCACTTTAATTTTTCTAGCATTTTTGTACAGAAAGACATTTTAAGTGGCATAAAACGAGGCTTGAATGAGCTAGAAGCAGATTTCGCTAACGTGACATCAGCTCAGTGGACTGCCTTGTGACACAAACCAAGAGAGAAATCACTTGTGCGCTAGGACCCTGATCCTGCAGACTTATGTACATGCTAAAGTTTGCGCACTGTGAATAGTCTCAGACTCCCTTTGAAGTCAGTGGGGCTATTCATAGTGTAAAACATCTAAGCCTTTGCAGGCCTGAGACCACGATGTTGATGTCAGTAAAACAACATCTGTGTTTTGTTGTAACACTGCAATTGGTGTAAACTTTGGTATCCAGAAGCACACCCTGTGGTTGCCCACATTTTACTCGTCATATGTATTTTTAACCATTCTGTAGGCTCATTTTCAACCCAGTAGTTTGCAGTTATTAAAATGTTTGTTAGAAGTTGGAAACGTGCCATGTAGGTCCTGGAAGTTAAGAGAGAGGTTTTGTTTTTCTTTCTAAAAATCATAGAATTATTTGAACAAACTCCCATAGACACTTGTCCTTTTTTACACTTCTGTCTTCTGAAATAAAAGCATAAGAAATCAATTCAGCATGTTTGAGATTTAGGGTTGATTTATACTGACTTCAATGGAACAGTGCTGATTTACCAGGTATCGCTGTTTAGACTTACCACTATTTTAAGATGAACAGTTCTGACCCATAGAAATTACAGAAAATCCTAGCAGGTCATTTTATTCCCTCTCTCCCAGGAACAGGTTAGTTGCACAGGATATTTTTAGTGCTTTCTTATACAGCATGGTCCCAGTAAAACTCTCGCCTTGCTGGTTTAAACTCTTCTAAATATGCTAATATCACTGTCTGGTGGGAAAGGCTGGGAAACTTAACCCAAAACTGGACACCATCAGATAAAAATGTGGAAACAGAAAGAGAGGAGACACGTGGGTTATGCTGATTTGAGGGAAGCACGTCCAGGACTGAATAAGAGGATCAGAAATAAAAAGTTAAGCATCTCTCTGCCTTCACCTCCATAACAAGGCTGATTGAAGCAGACATGTCTGGACTTGATTGCTCAGAGGCCAGCTCACACTCTAATGGTTCTGCACCACTTCTGGGCTTTCTCCCTCCCTTTCATCCACCACCCTCAACAAGCTGCTATTCTCAGGAGTGATGTCAAAAAGGAGAAGATTGATCAGAAGACAAAATTGCCAGCAATCTTTCTGATCCTTCAGGCATGGAGCAGAGTTGAGCCCAAAGACTGAGTCTGGAAGAGCCACTGGGGGTCAGCAAGGTGTTTTTTAATAATTTTTTGTTTTACATAAGAAAATAAGATTGTATTTAGCCAATAATAAAACAAAGACTTGCAAAGTTTGTGGAGCCAAAAGGAACTGACATTCTATTTGTTGAGCAGATGCCAGCTGCAGGGTACTTGGTGGTGACTGTTGCACATTCTGGACTAGTCTGTAGCCAGAGAAGATAGAGGGGAGCTGTCACTTAAGCACCAAAAAGTAAGTTGTCCAGCCAGCCAGGAGCAGTGCTCCAATCAGCACCGTGTAACTGAACAGCACGAAGGCCAGGAGCTCCTTCAGCACTTTCAGGAAGTGGACAGCGAAGGACTCCTGCATGGTTCGTCCAAGCACCACAAGCCAGATGGGATTTCTGCGGTTGTCTCACACTCTGCTCCGCACTAAAGTATGCTGATCTGAAAGGAAGAGAAATAAAGGGGAGGATGAGCCATTCTGAGCAGGCAGTTGGAGAGCTGAGGGAGAGCCTGCTAATTGCATGTAGAAAAGTCTGGATTCAGGTAGCTTCTGGTGGTGGTGTATAACAAAGTCTGTGGACACTATAGTTTGTCAGAAGCTTTTTAATTGCCAGGGGAGAGTGTAAGGCCGGGACAGTGGTTGTGTATTTGGAAAGTCTTTTTCAGAGTTTTCAGGATGTGTAGTGCTGAAAGGAGCTGCAGGAGCTGATCACAAACCAGGTTAAGACTGGGGTGGGGTGCGAGAATGGAAGAACCAAGCAAGGTTAAAAATATATGTGGGTGGACTAGGGCAGGGGCAGGCAGTTGAGGTCCCAGTCAGTTCCAGGAATTATTCCCTTCTGTCAGTTGATATGTGGCTGGCGAGCTTTGTATTTAGAGCATTCGCCGATGGTGCATTAGTACCAACAAAAAGCTCTAATCAAAGTGGTCAATTTCTCCAGAGAAGCCACTGTTAATATTTAATGTTATAATTGCTTCTAATGGACAGACGGGCACAGAACAGGCTTTTTGTTTCCGATCAGGGGAAGATTTGGGATTAAAGATAAATTTATTTATCTGAAAGCTTCATAACTCCTGTTAAAATAACCTTTTTTTAAAGAGGAAAGGATAAGATGTTTTAAACTTCTTTCCTCCCCAGTTAAATATATATTTGTGCATTGCCCAATCAGTTGCCACCAGTTAGTGAACTTTGTGTAAAATCTCAACATAATTGCAATAGCTGTTTGCTACTTAGGCTTTTAAGATGTAAGGACAGATATGTAAGGAATCCTATTCCCATCTCCACTTGCATGTTCACTGACCCTTCATCAGAAAATTACCAGAGCAAAAAGATTTGTACCTTTGTATGCATGACCAAAAGGAAAATGAAACTAGGTTTAGGATAATACTAACCAAAAAGGATTATTTTTCTTCCAAATAGTATACCTCCAGTTGGAGCAAACTGAATTCCATCCTACCACTTAACGAAAGAGTGATTAATTAGAAACATGAAGTGAAATCTAAACAGCAGCTTTCAAATATATATATTTTGTTTTAATTTTTTTTTAAACTCCCCACACCCCACGCTATGGTCAGGCGTATTAATGTGTTATGGAAAATACTGCAAATTAACAAAAATTCTGTTAGATGTAGTTTTTCAGAGTATGGAAGTTATTTACTAACCAATGTTTTACATCATTCTCATTATAGAACAAAACCTATGTTGACAAAGAGATACATAAATGGCTTACCGTGGGATAGATGACTGGATTTACTTCTTAAAGTTTCTGTTTCTATCTGCTTTTGTTCTGCAGCTTTCTCTTGAATTTCTGGCTTCTAAAAGGTTGGTGCTGTAGTTTGATCCCCTTCTGGTCTGCTAATCCGAAGAGTCAGGAGTAATGAGGTTGTATTTACAGCCTGCACCAGTACTAATGGACTAGGTGTGGTCAGAGACCAATTATTACATATGACATAGACCCTTTGCTTTCTCTGTGCTGACAGCACAACAGTACAGAACAATCCAACCATTGGTATTGCCATAAATCCTAGGGAGATTTTTGATGTGAACAATATATTGTATATTTTAAAATGCGTTAAACTCCCCGCCTCCCAGTTATGTCATCTAACACTGCTTTTGTAAATATCCTTATTTTTTCTACATCACCTCTTAGGCTCATCTGCTTCCTCTTATTTCACCAGACAGTTTCCTATGTTTTTGGAGACTTTATTGTGCATATTCTGCTTTTTGTATAATTTTCTGCTCTTAACAGCCCTGTTCTCACAGAGGGACCATTAAAGAAGAAGGAGGATGATACTGGAGTGGAACTGGTGAATCTCTTAAGATCAACAGGACATGACCAGATGAATGCCTGTAGATCTAGTTAGGCCCTGTTATCAAAAGTGATGGATGAAGGTAGGCTTATCTCTGCAATATCACCAGTCCAGTTCTGTACATAGTGTATTTCACATATCCACACCACAGAATCTCTGCCTCTGAGAGAGAGACTGCTTGGTTTTTTAAATGACAGAAAAAATGTCAAGATGTCAGTCTAGTCTCAGTGAATTGGTTACTAATAATCCTATTTAAAAGGTAAAGGTTGTTTGGGTTGGCTTTTAAACAACCAGACATATATGCAGCTCAGAGCAGCAAGAGCATCTCCTGCAAAGCAAATCTCTTACCTACTGAGACATTATGCTCTAGCAAATGGCCTCTTAATTTAATCAGGATTTCTTGTTATCAAATTATTACCCCGTGGTCAGAAAGACCTTAGCTAGAAGGGAACATAAACAAGCTCAGGAAGCTTATTAAGTAGTAATTGCTCCCCGGGAGATGTGGTCAACTCCAGGCTTTATTTCTTGTTGTTTCTAGGAAGAGACCCTGTAGCTGCTGGGTCTGTGTAACTGTCAGTCTAGCTGCTAGTTGTGATGTCCCTTCAGAAATGCTATGCTGACACACGGTGCTCTTTTTGGCCAAAGTTGAAGTTCAATTTGATACGCAGGTTAAAAATATTTTCTTAGGAAACAAGTCCAGTTACTAACTAGTTAGTACAAATGAAAAAGGTAAATAATCTAGCGCTTCTTTATTTATGCTATTACCTTTTACATTTCACTTGGCTTGGCTAGTAAAACCAGATTAGTCAGTTTTAGTCTTCTCGCTCCTCAGTTTTGTTCTCTCTGTCTCAGGCAGTATCAAAATGATGCAGTATTACAGGAGAAAATGTATATCCAAATGAAAGAAAAGTCCATTTAAATAATAAAATGATGAAAGTCTATTGAGGAACTGTCAATTTGATTTTTTTTTAATCACTAAACCTAACCTCACTGTTGTCACTTTATACTCAAATATACTAGCAAAGATAAACTATAAACGTGTTTGTATATGGTTAAAAGTGTAAGGCAAAGAACTTTGCAGTGGTGCAATATGTAATTCTTTATGGCTTGATTTTCAAAGGTGCTGAGTATTGATTCCAATACTTTGGGAAATCAGCCCACTATTCTGTAATAAGATATAAGGCGTCACTGTGACAGCTGCTTTGTTATTGGGGAGCTCATGCATACCTGAGGTAAGAACAATCACGTGATAAGTTTCCCGTTCAGTTTTTTTTACATACTTTAAAAAGTCAAATGTTCCTTGAAATGAAATACTTACCAAAGAAATAAAAATGTGAAATATGAGTATATTACTAGTATGGAAAAAAGCTAGGGGCAGGTCTACACTACAGCCAGGATCGACGCTCTGAGATCGATCCACCGGCAGTCAATTTAGTGGGTCTAGTAAAGACCCACCAAATTGACTGCAGATCGCTTTCCAGTCGACCCTGTACTCTACTCCCCCAACGAGAAGAGTAAGGTAAGTAGACGGGAGATTTTCTCCCGTCTGCCCCCCGCGGTGTAGACCCCGTGGTAACTCGATCTAAGGTACGTCGACTCCAGCTACATTATTCACGCAGCTGGAGTTGCATAGCGTAGGTTGACTTACTGCAGTAGTGTAGACATAACCAAGATCTTGGCTAAGCAGTTTCACAGATTTTTCTCCCATCAACCACCGGGGTGTAGACCCCACCGTAACTCGACCTAAAGTACGTTGACTGCAGCTATGTTATTCACGTAGTTCGACTCACTGTAGTAGTCGAGCTACATGAATAACATAGCTGGAGTCAATGTACCTTAGGTCGAGTTACCGTGGGGTCTACACCCTGGGGGGTTGACGGGAGAAAAATCTCCCATTGGCTTACCTTACTCTTCTTGTCAGGCGTAGAGTACAGGGGTCGACTGGAAAGTGATCTTCAGTCGATTTGGTGGGTCTTTACTAGACCCACTAACTCTACCACCGGTGGACTGATCTCAGAGCGTTGATCCCGGCTGTAGTGTAGACCTGCCCTTAGTAAAGTCGTCTGTTTCTGTTTGAAGAATACATGCACTAAAGGGAGGATTTGGTTAAATATTAGGGTTTGTTTCACAAATGTTCACTGAACTTCAATTTAAAATAAGCAAATGTAGCAGAACATAGAATGTTCATCTAAAAGACAAGGCTTGTGATTAGATCCCAATTCAACAAGAAATTGAGACTATTTAAAGGATTAACAAGACTATAACTATGGGGTTGGAGACAGGTACGTGCCCCATGAAAGAGGGTGAATTCTAAAGCAGGAGACATTGTTAAGGCAAGAGTATCTTCTGAAAACGGCTCCCGGTTTTTGGTCATTTTAATAGTTTGGAATTTTCAGAAGAGTTAAGGGAGGTTGATTTTAAACATTCTTTGATATTTATTTTACAAGGTTTATTTACCATCCCTCTCTTTCAAAAGGAAAGAGCTTCCCCTCTGTTGAACTGGACTACGTCTTGGGCTTGAGCCTGCAAGGTGCCATGTCTAGCAAAGCACGCAGGCACGTACTTAACTTTAGGCATAGGATGTAGTACCCCTGAAATCAATGAGACTAAGTACATGTTTAAAGTTAAATCTGGGTTTAAGTGCTTTGCTGTGTCAGGCAAATGTGCTCAGCACGTGATGGGAATAAGCCTGTTCTAAAGTGCTGCATGTTTCCCAGATTTCTGGGCCAAGCTATTAAAATCACTCCAAATCGGAATGACTTTCCAGTAAAATGCTCTGCTATTTTTCCAGTTAAAGCAGCAGCAAATGTAGTTGGGCACAAAGGGTATGATGGTGAGCTTGAAAGAAACACCTGGATATTCTTGAGAGAGAGACTGGTTTGAACTTGACCTCCAGCTGCATTAGTAACACGGGAATACAGCTCATTATGAATTCAGGGATGCTAGGTGAATCACTGAGGAGAATTAATCCAGCTCCCCTAAACTCAGGGGGTGTCAAGCACCCTCTGCGCTTGAAATGGGGGCTGACGCTACTCAGCACTTCTCAAGTAGGAGGCCTAGTGCAGTGTTTCTCACACGTGGCCACTACGGGCTTGGCTTGCGGCCACAGCCTCCTGGGCAGTGATGGGGGGGTGCAAAGCAGTGGTCCCTCCCACAGGGCCACCAGGTTGGACCCTGCATTTGGAGAGACAAATGCTGGAGGAGCAGACAGCTAGTGGGTTCCCCACTAGTGGCACAGCTCCCAGTGGCCCTGGTCCTCCCTCAGACAATGCAGCCCTTTCACAGCTTTGAAACAGAGTAGCCAGCGCTGGCGATGATGCAGGAGGCAGAATGGAATCCAGCTCAGATGGTCTCGCAGCCAGTGAGCAGCTTACCCTGATGGGCTATGTGCGGGCTGCAGGTTGCCCACCACTGCTGGGGATGGTAGGATCAGGGGCCAGCTCTGGGGTGGTGGGCAGCAGGCTCTGGCCATGGGGCTCCAACCCCCATCTGCGGGGCTCGCCTTCCTAGCGCCCCTACCAGACCATTATGTCCATCCCCCCTCCCTCCCCCATTCCAGCACTTGCCCCCTACTGACCTCCCCATCTAAGGCTTAATTTGTCCCCAGGCTTGCCAGGCCTGAGTAAGTCTGCTGCTGTGAAAAGTGATATCAGTATGTTTGTTAATAACACTTTTCACAGCAGCAGACTTACTAGCTAGCAAGTCTTTAAAAACGCAAACAAAAAAGCAAAAGAAACAACAAAAAAGCCCAGAACCCACAGAGCACCTTCTTTGGGTTTCTATTTGGTTTAGGGCCAGTAAAGAATGGTGACAACTACATTATTTTTATTATTGAGGCTGCAAAAAGATTCAGTAAATTACAATGATTTGGATATGTGTATGTGCCTATTTAGGAAAAATAAACAAGTTAATGAAATAGTTTAGGAAAAATTTGTCAGTGCAGCCACCAGCCTGCGTTCGTAGCCTCCCTCTGAGGCCACCAAAAAATGTATTGTGAGAACCCTGGCCTCCTGCATTACAAGGGCTCTAACGGAGCATGAGTTTGTCAGCTTCTCCTTGTTAATCAGTCCTTGGTGGTTAGGAGATAACAAATGAGTATAGTAAGCACTAGCTGGCCTCTAACTTGTGCTGTTGTTTAAGCAGATATACAGTCCAGAATCATTGCATACAACTGTGTATGCATCCGAAGAAGTGAGTTGTCGCCCACGAAAGCTTATGCTCTAATAAATTTGTTAGTCTCTAAGGTGCCACAAGTACTCCTGTTCTTTTTGCGGATACAGACTAACACGGCTGCTACTCTGACACCTACAATTGTGTTGTATCTTTTTCTCTTTTACTGCTCACATGGGCTGGAGGCTTCCAGCAGCCCGTGTCATTATTTACTATGGATTTACATACTTATTGCAGCTTACTGGCTCTGGGCATTGCAATAGCTCTTCAGGTAACAGGGAGCTTTCTAGAACCTTGTATGTAAGGACAAACTAAAGGGAAAGAGGCTGTATTTGAGGAATGTAAGTGACTTCTACCACTGAGGCTGTCCCTGTGTTATTATTAGTTTACAAACCCAGCTGTTTAATTCTAGCAGGGCATTGATGACATAGCCAGAAAAAACAGATTCCGTTTGTACAGTGCAAGCTACTGCTAAAATAGCTAGGCAAAGGGACCTGGGCAATGGAAGAAAGAAGCCAGACTATCATTCCCTCTAGAACAGTGGCTCTCAAACTTTTTTTTACTGGTGACCCCTTTCACATAGCAAGCCTCTGAGTGCGACCCCCCCCCCATATAAATTAAATCACTTTTTAATATATTTAACACTATTATAAATGCCAGAGGCAAAGCAGGGTTTGGGGAGAAGGTTGACACCTTATGACCCCCCTCTCATAACCTCACACCCCCCTGAGGGGGTCCCAATCCCCAGTTTGAGAACCCCTGTGATAAAGGTGGATAGACAGCAAGTGAGTTTGCAATAGGAATAATCTCCCCCCGCCCCCCATACAACCGAGCACAGCTGAACTACGTTTAGTGCTGGGCCACTACCCTTGAACAGATACTGAGGAGAGGAAAGTAACAAATATTGACAGGTGACATACATCCATACCTGCTCACCAAAGCTAGAAGAAAGGGGTGAGAGTAGGAATAATAGCATGACATTCAGAAAGGGAGAACTAAAGGCAGCAAGAAAGATTATGGGATAGTCTCTGTTGGTTGAGGCTTTGGTGATTTAAAAGACACTAGAAAAATTGTCAGTGGGCCAGATCTGACAGCATAACAACAAGAGTCCCCTTTAAGTGCTATGATTTTCTAGTTCAGACAGCAACAGCTCTAATACTGGTTTTTATTTCCTCATATTCCTCTCTCTGTCAGAGTCACGCGATTATTAGGGAAGTTCCGTATGTAACAGAAATAGAACAGAGAGCAGAGTGCAGCCACTGCATGCACTGGTGCAAACGTGATTTCATGTTCTCCAGCTGCAGTCGTTTCTGAAGGCCCAATGCCGGCCTTAAGCATTTGATTGGATCTTTACATAGTTTCTAAAAAGGTGGGGGCTCCAGTTTCTCCATCAGGGATTTGATCCAGTTTGTGCCATTGATTAGTTTAGTGGTGGCAATGACATATTCTGTGCCTCCGTCTTCCATCTGAGAAAGAAACCTCAGTGCAGCAATTTCAGCGTACGTCACGCCTCCCAGAAAGAACACCAAAGTTACTCTGTTTTCTCCCTGTTGACCTGAACATTTAGAGAGATAGTTACAAACGGGACTGGTGCTGAAAGGACAGTTTTATTCTGAACTTACCCTAGGGTCACACTGAAGCACAGATTTCAGTCAAATTACTAAGTGATAGGGAGCTGTGGATAGAGCACTGAATGGGTTTTATTTCTGGCTCTGCCAGTGACCTTAGGCAAGTCACTACCTCTCTGTGGCTCAGTTTCCCTATTGTAAAATGGAGATAATATCTCCTTTGTAAATACTATGAGATTTACTGATGAAAAGGGCTATACATTACAAGAGCTAGGAATTATTTCTAACACCTTAGGGCAACGCTCAAAGGCAGCTCTCTGTACTGAAGTTGGGAAGATAATATACCAAGAATTACTAATCAAATGAACTGTACAGATGGATGCTGTCAGTCACTACATCAGACTCTGTAAGTGAATTTAACAGGAGAACTGTCCCAGACTAATCAAGTTACTCCAAAGAAGCTTACGCTTTTTTTGAAGGCCAGTAGGTAACTGCTGCCTCTCTTCAAAGTGGGGTCCTGGGAGCATCTTTAAAACTTCTTCTATGCTACGCCACCCTGGACGAGCAAGGAGCTGTGCCAGACGCACACTTAATGGAGCATAGCCACTGTACACGTATGAAATATCATTTGGATTCTGTAGGAGGGAAATGAAGAGCAGTGGAGTTTTCTACTGAAAAGTGACACTTCAGCATATTAAAATCCATGCAAATGTACAAGCTGTCCTCCCCCCGCCCCCATCTGTGTCCATCTTCCAACTGGTCTGCCTATTGATAGAAGTATTCAGTTTACCTGTTCATTAACATCGTCCATCCACAGCCGCATGGTTTTCCTGATTGTTGGGTAGTTGTTTCTACTGCTTGTCTGAAGTTTTAAGAGTCCAGCCTTTTCCAGATTGTTTAAGGTCAATATATGTTCATAGCCGTAAGTCTGTAACATGAAGATTTTGCCTTTACTGTAGTACTGTCATTTATGCATCAAGAGCAAGTTCTTAAACATCACCTGGTTTCATTTCTAACACTAGACACTAACCAAACAACTGAATGAAGTTTGAAATCTATAGACAAGACACTGTCAAGGTTTGCAAGACAATGGCAGACATTTTAAATAGTGAATTCAATTAAACACTGATTTTAGGGACACGGTTTCAAAACAACTCATAGGGGAACAAGTGAGAGTGTGTAAAGTTAAAATGAACGTTTACAAATGCCTTTTTGCAATATGTAACAGAAAGCATGACCGTGGGCCAAAACAAAATGATATGCATGTTTTAAATATGTTTAAATATATTTCACAGTTAAAAAGTTAAAAAAAAACAGGATAGTGATTAAACACGTGTAGGCCTTGATCTTGTGACGTTTTACACATGTGAATAGTCCTATTTAACTCAATGTAAGCACAGATATGTATGGTGTGCAAATCTTTCCAAGATTGAGGCCTTAATTTGCAAGGAATATCCGCATTATTAGTGAAACAATTCTAGCCTGACCTGGAGAATCTCTCGTTTATAATGGTCCAACACCTTCTGCTTGAGTCCACTATTACACACGGACTGCAGGCAAACCAGCCTTAATATCTTGATCAGTGGATGTTTTTGAGCAATGCAATCTTCAGTGTAATTGTTGACCTATAAAGAAACAGACATCCAAGCGGTCGACCAAAATCCTAGGTTAGGATTTTAACAGAGCTGAAAAGAAAAGCTGGTTTTGGTTTGAATGGCAAAGCCAAGATAATATTCTCGGAAGATGCTTTTACCGCCTTGTCCATCACGATGGGAAGGGATCACAGCAGCTACATAAGCAGCTTAGATATTTGCAAAACAGCTTTGTAGCATTGGTGGTTCCAAATAACATGCCTTGTAAATGGTGTTAACAATGGGTATCTATGATCCTACTGGATACACTGGAAGTGTTTTGCAAACTCTCATCCTTGATTCCCCACCCACCCCGTATCATTAGAGCACTATACAAGTCAAAGCGCAGAGCACTGAAGCGGTGTCAGTTGTCAGTGCTGCACTATATGCAGCAGAACCACAGCATTGGAACGGTGACCTTCGTCTCCCCGTGCCTGACGGCAAATGCAGGATAGCAACTGTCGCCCAGCCACACCAAGAGACAGACAGGAGGCCACAGAGGCAGTTTAATTAGGTTGTAACTTGATTCACTTTAATGTCCAGGAGAATCTGACAAATTGTACAATGCAGGGAGGAAGGGATGGGCTCCCCGCTGATGCAGATGTCGGAGCCCCCTATACTCAGCTCCCATAAAGGATATTTTCCTTCTGATCCTTTCCCAATCCAATTGATCTGATAAGTCTACCCCTTCCATAGCGAGTACCTGCACTGGACATCTGCTACAAGTTTTACATATAAATTGCGACATGATAACCTAACCCTCTATTCCACCCCCTCGGTCCTCTGATCAGCTGTGTGGAAGGTGAAAAAAAACAAAACAAAAAAACCACACCATGCCTTGGCCAATCTGGCAGTGAGGGGAAATTCCTTCCCAGCCCCCCCAGAAAAGAGGCAACTAGAGTAATGGCCACAGTGTTTCAAAAGCAAACCTGGTCCTAGTCAAAGTACATTGATAGGTAGGTAGGTGGGAGCTTCCAGCCAGATCCTCATAAAGAGGCCCTTGTCTTGGCTACGTGGGGTATAAATACCTCTCCCAGTCAGCAGGAAGGGCAATACAATTATCTTGGCCTGGCACCAACTGGATCCTGCCCTCCCTGTCCATCGCTGTAAGTTTTCCTCCTTTTTGGCTCTGTTACAAGGGAGCCCATAAAGGGGCAAAGCCCCTTTTCGTCCAACTCGCCAGACCAAGACACACTTATAAAAAGCCTACTTAACTTGTGCCCTCTGCATCCTAAGTGGTATGCACCACTTGGAAAGAACGTCTCCAAAAGGCACAAGGAACACACTAAAAGTTTTCAAGACTGGCATCAAATCAGAGTCAGCCATTGTCTAGATTTCTCTGTATTAACACCCCCTCCCACCAACCTTTTTGATAGGTGTTCTAGGAGACTGTAGTTAGAAGATAAAAATCACGTAAAGGCAAGATCTTGCTCGCCACCCACCTTGTCAGTGTCTATCCCTGACATGAACTCTTGTTCCACTGTTAAATTATCAAAGAAATCTTCTGATGCTAAAAAAAAAAAAAAAAAAGGTCAATAAATTAGTAAATTGGTACTTAAACATAAGGATCAGTTTATCTGTGTATTAAATGGCATCAGCAGAGTTGCCCAAGTATAAATAAGGCCAGTATTTTGCTTCTGGTGTCTGAATTTATGAAATCAGCAAAGTTGTATCTTTGGCTGCAAGACAAACACAAGATCAACTGTAGGTGGAATACTGAAAAGGATACTTACTAGTAATGTCTTTGATTAGCTCTGCAATCGAGGTATGGTTTGCTAGAGAACTTCTTGCTGCCTGCATGTGTGGCAGTTGTGAAACGAACTGCTTGATCTCCCCAACTGTTTTAGCATGGTGTCTTTCCTAAAAAGACAGCAATTATAGTTTAGAGCTTATTCATTACAATAATCAATGTCTGCTAAATCATTTAATCAAAAGGTGTGTTTCTGTCTGTTTAGTTCTGTACTATGTTCATTGCTTTAAGAAAAATGGAAAGTAGTGAGCTTCACTACACAATACTGTAATTTTGCAACACTGATCAGTTACCTTCAGTAACATGTGACCTTTCAGACAGACAGCGTTTACAAAAATATATTGTTTCCTAGAACAGCACTGTTCATCAGTTTATAAAGCTGTTGTGTAAATGCACCATGAGAAAAACACCATTGGCATCAGAGTGATATCTTATTTTACAAGAGAGGCTGCTAACCACATTTCTCTGTGCAATTACATTAAAATAGTACAGCATCTTGCACTCCTACTGCCTTCCCAAAGGATCCCAAAGTACTTCTCAAATGTTTGTTAAGCAAGCCCCAATTGCCCTCTGAGGTTGGAAAGTATTACTATCCCCATTTCACAGATAGGGATTCTGAGGCCCACAAAAAGTGAAGTTTTATTTCCTTTGGTAGATGAGAGGAGTGGCTGCTGATCCTCCACACAAATACATCTAGTAGTATCATGAGATTCAAGATCTTATCATTAAGTGTCACTGGACTTGAGATGCAGTCACTGTGACATACTATTTCAAGAGTATAGACACTGTAGCTGCCCTGCAGGGAGTAAAATCCCTAGGATGATAAGGTAACATACAGTATATATTAAACCAATCTTACAAAATTCTACTGACCCATTTACTCGGGTGGGTCTTTTTTTTGACAGGCATATAAAATATTAGCTTAAATTCTTATCTTTATTTCTGTCAAATATAAGGAGAATCCTTGGAGAAAGCAGAAAGAAAAGGAGATTGCAGATGTCTCACTGCTCTCCTTAGTTCTAGTTTAGAAGAGATTGAAAATCTTATGCAACAGTTTCAAACGTTTCAGGGATCTGCAATTTGCAAAGCGCTGCCTTAAACACTT
This sequence comes from Trachemys scripta elegans, assembly GCF_013100865.1. NCBI lineage: Eukaryota > Metazoa > Chordata > Testudines > Emydidae > Trachemys > Trachemys scripta. The sequence continues at coordinate 6,483,461 of NC_048312.1, read as the reverse complement.
TAAAAGCTACATTTGAAGGGCTATAAAGGGAAGAGGCAAAGGAAACCACAAAGATGGGACCCGGGTTGAAAGATATTACAATATTCTATCAACGGGTAGTAGAGAGTATAAAACTTCACGTTCATTAGAGAGCTGGACAAGATGGCGTAAGGAGGCAGGTTTAGTGGTTAAAGCAGGGACTGGGTCAGAAATATGGGGCATTCTGGTGCTGGTACTGCCACTACCACTAACTTGTTGCCTGACTGATGGTTAACCATGTTATCCAGCTTCACCATGCTTCAGTTTCCCACCTGCAGAACAGGGAGAACACACCTCTCTTGCAGGGTATAAGACTTAACTAGCATTTGTGAAGCTCTCAGCTCCTCAGATGAAAGCTGTCAGAGAAGCGTGAAGCGTTTGGCGCACCCTGGGAAGGGGAACAGAGAGAGCATTTTCCCCTCTCTCCAAAACTGAATAGCAGCCTATTTATTCTGAAACAACTTTTAAAATAAGTCCCAATCGTTAAAGTCTGCCCCAAGCAATCTAGAAAACCTGGTCTGATGAAGCACAGACCTCTATGAATTCTCTAATCCGAACAATCCGGACATTTGTGTTTCACCCAGTCAACCTATTCACATCTTGTCACAACCAATACAAAAGGAAGCTTTCTAAAAAGTTATCTTGACTAAAATGTAAACTATACAAATGGGCAAGTACAGGCAGGAGAGTGATAATGAAGTCTGCAATTTACAAGCCCTTCGCTGCCAAAGTACTGCTGTTTCATTATCACCTATTACATCTGACAATCTCTCATCTCTTACCTCCCTTCCAGTGTGAAGTATTTTAATCTTTGGGAGCTTCCAACATGAATACGCCAGTAAGGGTCTATTACTGCAAGTCAAACCTGAATGCACAATTTAGATTGATATATGGTACATCTAACTGGCCTTAAGATTGGCAGAAATGATTAAAAGCAGAGGGAAGGAACACAAAACTATTAACTCACTGTCAGCACAGCAGGTCACACAGTTAAGCACGGCCTGACTTCTTTTGTTTCCTCGTTTTGCGTGTGTATTTGTTTTTAAAAGCGGGGGGCAGAGGGAGGGAAGAAGAGTGTTCAATTCCACAGCTAATGGGCAACAGCTGACAGGCCAACTGGAGTCTCACTGTTGGTAAACTGCACACCTGTAATAGGTGCCAATTGGCTAAGAGGCAACTAGTGTCTATTAGTCCTTAGCCATGTACACTCTTATTATTGTGTATTTGACTGTGGCAGCAGCTAAAAGCTGTCAGGATCCCATTGTTGTGTGTACAAAATCTAGCACAAAGATGGTCCAGTCCCAAAGAGCTTGCAGTTGAAGAAATCCTTAAACCAGCATAAGCGCCTCCCATGCTCTAACAAGTCCTCCACTGGTCTTGTGCCCCACTCCTCCAATTGCTATTTCTTTGGTTTTCCTAAAGGAGGGAGGATGATCCAGTCACTCAGATTAAATTCCCTGCTATGTCTCCGACTTTCTGTGGGACTGTGACACCTGTACCCCGTGTTCACCACTTGTACATGGTTAGGATATCTTTTGTGCAAAGTATGCCTCACCCAGTTGAAATGTGTGAAACAAACAGCATGTAAAATTATGAAATTTTGCTATATGATTGTTACTGAAACATGTTGTGCTTCTGGGTAACATCCACAAACCAATTTCTCAGAGACAGACACCCTAGCACGCCAAAGTACTAAGGAGTCATTACCGGCTTAATCGGACATTCTCCAGTGGTGGTGGTGGTGGGGGAGTTGTAAACAAGAAATTTACAATTCATCTGAAGGACAGTTTGGAGCTCACATATGCAATGGAACTGCCTGGCCCCATGACTCAGCAAGGATTTTCTCAGTGCAAAGGGCTGGGGTATAAGAAGGGGAGAAAAGCCACCCTTTCCATCTCTCTGCTGCTGAGAGCAACAACTCTGAAAGAACTGAACAAAGCGGGGGAGCGATCCCAGGCCAACCTGTGAAATGTATTGCAGCACATAGTGAGACAGACCTTTTGCTTTTAAGCCTATTAGCTTCGGTAAAGTTTAGGAATTAACTGGTGTGTTTATCCTTTTATTTCTTTTGTAACCAATTCTGACTTCTAGGTCTTATCACTTGTCACCTATCTTCCTCTAGTTAATAAACTTGTTTTACTGTTTTATTTAAACCAGTGTGTTTTGTTGAATTACTTGGGAATCTCTACTTAGGGGTCAACAAGCCTGGTGCGTAATTACCCATTGTTGGCGTGATGAATTATCTATGAGCATGTCCAGTCCAGTGGGCTACTAAGCAGTACAAGCCGCACATGTCTGGGGAGCAAGGCTTGGGCTGAGGGATATGCAGGTGTGGCCCTGTGTGTAATTCATGGATGGCTGGGCCTAGCAGTCACATGTTCAGCTGGGAGGGACTTTGCCTGCTGGTGGCAGAGTGAGCAGAGCCTGCACACGCTGCTGTTCATCAGGAAAGGAGTATAAAAAGCATCCCAGGCTGGAGAGCTAAGGGGACACGGCAGTCTAGCGGTTCAGACTGCACTTTGCCGAAAGTCACTGTGACATTCCCCAAGTCACTTAGGGTGAAATCCTGTTGCCACTGAAGTCAAAGGAAGTTTTGTCAGTGACTTCAATAGGGCCAGGATTTCACTCTTTGTGGCTCAGTTCCCCATCTGTACAATGGGGATAACAGCATTGTCCTACTTCCCAGGGGTGCTGTGAGGATAAACACACTCCAGATTTTGAGGTGTGCAAATAATATTTATATTACGCTCATTATCATAGTAAGTCTGATTTCGATTGTAAGCTCTTTTGGGCAGGGATAAGTCTTTATTTCTGGTATTTTTATGAAGCACCTGGCATGCTGGGTGGTGCTATAAAGTTAATAATAATGAGGCTTTAGATTAGTTTAAGATGCTTAAGCTACTTTAAGACCCTAAAGAGTTTTAAAGTGGAGATGAGCTCAAGCCAAAACCTGGAATCTGAACCACCACTAACTATGGGACAGTCTGGATCCCATGTGATCAGTTTACTGAAAACTACTAGGGAAGTAAAATGCCAAAGGCTACATTCATGTAATATTAAGGTTAGGCATTGGAAGGGGTATTAGTGGATCTTAGCCTTGTTTCATGCTCAAATCTGCAGAGCAGTCAGACCCAACTCTCTACCTAGAAGGAGCAGACTGCCCAGATGACATGCGACTGGGCGGTACAGTGGTGTACACGTCCTTTACCTCAAAGGCTGCAGATATGATTTTGGCTTTCTTGCTTAGCACCGACCCCACAGCGTTGAAGTTCTTGTCTCGAATTTCAGCATACAGCTCCTCGGCAGAATTCAGCTGAAGCTTCTTCGGTTCCGTGGGGAGATCCTTGCCACCCTCACCCTGCTTCTTAGGAGCAAACTTTTCAGGAGGGAGTTTCACATAAGCTACCAACACAGCAAGAAAAGAAATGACAAATTAGAGCTCAAACCCCAGTACTTAAACTGACCAACCCACCAACACCTTTCCCCAAGCAAGAGGCAGCCCTAGCTTAGTGTAAACACCCATACTACAACTTGGAAGAAATGTTACTACAGACAAGATGATTTCCCCTAATTCGAAAGGGTAGAAATTCCTACTAGCTATATGTAAACAAAGAGGCCTATACAGAGATCTAGATAGGACCAGAGAGATGCCTTCTGCTCACCCTCATCAATACATTAGGTGGAAGTTACCAGTCCACAAGCTTCTGGCCCTACAGTTTTCATGATCCCATGACAAGTGCCCTGGGATCACTAATGTCCATGTACAGCTGACATCCCACGGACTCACACATAGCGAAGAACATTGTGCTCAATTCCTCTTCTTGGGAAGGATGAAGCACTGAGCTCACCTTGTTGGGATTGAAACCAGGGTTTCAAATTACCTCAGACAACTAAGCCACCCCTTTGTAGGTTCAGCTAAATTATTCTCACCTTCATCCCAAATTCCACTTGGCACCTGCACTTTATTCTAGCACTCAGGAATTTTATTCTACTCCACTAGTTTCACGGTCCATGTTTTGCGGCACTTACTATTTTGAATTCCATATATTTCATCAATAAGGCCTTCGTATGTAAGCTGAGTAGCTAGAGGCGACAACAGGTCTACATTGCGGTCAAGCAACAAGAGAGTATCAAAGACGGGAAATATTGAGTTCTGGCCTCCAGGGAACTCTCGCTTCATCCTGATCATCATGTTAGCCACATGCTGGAAATAAAATATTTGGTTCGTTATGGCTCAGAGCATGAAGGGTGGCTATGATAACTAGCTTTAGAGACATATGATGTACAAAGACAGGGAAAGAAGCGCATGTTTAAGAAGTAAACGGGAGGAGAGGCAAGCTATGTAACTGGTACAAATGGAGGAAGGGCCATTAAGAAACAAACCAAACTATTCTACGACAAAACTTGCTAGTTTAGTCTGACAGAATGGTCACAGAACCTGAACTCTGCATTCAGTTCCAGATGCCTCCTTACCAAAAGAGATATTTATGAACTGCACGGAGTTCAGAGAAGAACAAAAATGATCTGGTAAGAGGGACTGAATTATGGGGAGAGAGCAAAAGGACACAACACACGTAACTTGACTAAGTGATGAATAAAGATGAAGGTATATAAACCCTTTAGCTATCAGTTAACCTCCTTGGTTAACTCCGAAGAGGGAGGGGAATTATTTAGAGTGGTTAAGAGAGTCTAACTAGTAGAAAAGGGATGAAGTTAGGTCAAATATCAAGGAATCTTCTTGACAGTGAAATCTATTGTCTGTGGAACTGTCTCCCATGGGAAGGCGTGCAAGCCCAACTGCTTGGGATATTTAAATTAAATTACACAAAGCACTAAAGAGGTACAGCAGACAACATTCATGCATTGGTCAGGGTCAACAGGTCTTTATCAACTCTAATTTACTCCTAGATTCATGGACTTTAAGTCAGAAGGGACCATCGCAATCATGTAGTCTGACCTCCTGCACACTGCAGGCCACAGAACCTCACCCACAAATTGCTGTGATTCCAACAGCATAGTGTTCATGAAAACCAAGCGAACAGGACAAACTCCAGTGAAATACAGACATACATAACACCACCACATGTCAGCCTCTCAGCAGCCAGCTGACTTTCACCGGGGAGGGGGAGAAGATATCTGGGCAGGCAAAAAGAACGGTAGGGAACATACTTATAAACACGTTCCTTTAGGGGAGCGGGGCTCGTGACAGTAAAACCTGCAGTGACAGATTGACTGGGAATTGTTTCAACCAATAGGAGCCCAAGCAGCAAAACGCAGCTCACGACCCACAGTATCAATAAACCCAACACACATTAGCAGCAGCTACAAAAACAACCACCACCAAAAACAAAAGGATTTATCGTCTTAGAAACACAGATGTTTTAAATTTGTTTTACCCGTGCACAATCCCCCTTCCCGAAGATCTGTGGGATAGTTCCATAGAGCGCCTGTAAGGTCATCAGCCCCTTGGCTGCATGGTACAGACTTGTCTGGTCATTCTCCAAGTAACACTCCTAAATGACAGGGAAAGGAAGGTTACAGAAACGGAGGATATTTAATTAGCCTGATCTTAAAAGTAGAACCTGGCTGAATTGGAAGGCTTAAAGGATTACTAAAAGGATACAGAGCCTTTCACCTTCAGATCACTGGTTCAAATCTGGCCCAAGTCTCAGTCATCCAAAGTCATTACTTGCTATTGCTAACGGCTGCTCAGCGAGCACTGGGATACCAGTTTGTGCTTCAGTGCAGGCCCCAGCGGACAAGCACGCAGGTCACAAAACCATCATTATAGTCAGCACTAGCTGTCAGACTGAAGGGTTGTCTGTATGAACAGTGAGTGCACAACGAGCTGGGGTGTAAATCTACCCCACACTAACCTGCTGCGCACCAACTGTCCATAAGGACCCTGTTACCACGCACTAAAAGTTCCCCGGTGAGCTTTGATCTACCTCACTTTCAAAGCTAGTGCGCAGTAGATTTAGTCCCCAGCTTGCCCTGCACCAATTGTTTGCATACACAAGCCCACAGACGACATTCCAGGAGTGAATGAACTATGGAGACTAAGCTAGGCCTTCCTGCCCTTCTACATGTGGTCAGGGTTGAGGACTCTTTCCCCGCCTCCGTCCCTCCCGCCCCCCTATACATGTTCTGTGGTTAAATAGGATAGTGAGCTCCAGCAATGCCAACTAGGGAGGTTTCCAGCACTAAACTCACTTTAAAAAGTGAGTCAGAACGTGAAAGTGATTGCTACAGCTCACCATGCCATTTAACCGTCCTTACAGTCCACATAGAGCATTGCCGTGCAGGCTGGTTGTTTAGAGACATGCACAGAACAAACAAAAATTCAGTTTGTGAGAAAAAATGACCCTGAGATTAAGGAGAGAGACCTTAACAGTGAGAAGAATTCAAGAGGAGGGGGACGATTCTAGCTGGTGCCTGGAACTACGAGTAGTCTGATTACTCCTCCTGGACAAACTGCTGTTGTGACACACCAGCCGGCAGTCCAGCAACAGGACTGCAAAGCAGCAACTTCCATGTGTGCCAGCAACAAGGGGAGCTGGATTCACAAGCAGCACAACTCCGCATCCTGGGGAGGGTCTATCTGCTCAGAGCGATTAGAGTTAATAACGACTATTGGGGAACTGTTATGAGATCAAAGCCGTTATTTTCGAAGTCTCTAGCCAATGTGTTGCTCCTAATTTAATGCAGCAGAGTAACAGAGCTGAAACAACAAATCTCTTTCCTGTGACTTGGTCAATTAGAAAATGTGTCACCAAGCTGGCAAGTTTTATCATGTCCGGACATCCTCTCTGCTGCTCACACAGGGATAGATTCAATACACTAACAAGGGGAGATGGCTAAAGAAAGCCTCACACGGACTTAATGGCACTACGTGTGATATGCTGGCAATGCAGGATATATACCCAGCACTGTTGCCCATCTTAAAACAAGTGTTAAGTCTTTGCACTGCGCTGGGGTGACACACCCTAACAATTACAATTTACCCTTCTGTAGCATATTTGACACAGGAAGCTTCAAGTTCTTTATAAAGATTAGTTATTTAAGCCTCACAAATCCTGTTCACACAAGTATTACCCCATTATACAGATGGGAAAACTGACACAGCCTGGTGAAGCGATGGGTCCTCGGGTGCATCGTGGCATTCAGAAACAGACCGCAGGAGTTCTGACTCCCAGTCCACTGTTCCACTAGAGTCCGACCACATTCGCCCTATAATTCCTTTTATTGCCCTTTGGCTAGTTGGTCTGAAAAGTGCTTTGAGATCCTTGGATGACGGATGCAACACAAACATGCAAAGTATCTTTTTCCTCAAGGCATAAATCAGCACTTACTTTAAATGCACTTTCAGACTCCATGGATAGCAAGTCTCCATCAAACGGAATGAGGTCCAAACTGTACTGTTCTCTATGAATGAAGGATCCCAGAACGCCCTGATCCTTCAGCCGTTGCTCGCACAATAGGCTGCGACGGGGCACAAACAAGATGTGGAAGTCCCTCAGCGGAGAGCGAACTCTGTCTTCACTGGAAGAGAATCAGCTTAAGTTGTCATAAGCATGATCACCGTAACACAGTATATACTGACCTTGGTTACTCAGATCGGCAATACAGAAGACAAAGGAGCACTGAATGGAAGCAAGACAAAGTTCCTGATTGATACTTTCAAGTACCTTATAAATAAAGGCAACCCTACTCACAGCCTTTTATTTTGGAATATTTTGTACAAATCGACACCCTTATAGTGAAGGGGATGGCTCAATAGTTAAGCAGTAGGTCTGTAGGCTAAGCAGCTCAGCAATACTTATGCTGCCCAGAGCTACAGGTTCAAATCCCAAGCAGGGCTGACTTGGCCTTTACCTTTTGCAGTTGACCGTGGCTGGATCTTTCAAACAAGAACTATCTGCTCTGATGAACATGAATGGTTCCAGGGCAATTAAAAAAAACTGAGTAGAGATTTTTCCTGGTGTCCTTAGCCAAAAATTTCCCCCTCTCCATCCTGTTGCTATGCACCTGCTTCCCATCCTCCAACCCCAGGAATGATGGCAATTCAGTGATGCTGCAAGTATGGGCCAATTCTGATCCCCGTCATGCCAAGTTGCGTAGCAGTTTCACACTGAAGTGAAAGATTTATTATTAGTGAGTGGGCTGAAATCTGCTCAATTTATTTCACTCAACTTACATCTGGTATGAACCTGGGGGGGATAAAGGGGGGGGGGGGGGAGAAACATTAATCCCACTGCACCACCACAACTCTGGGAAGCAGCTGTTGTCTTTCCACTGAAACACCAACTGTACCTGAGCACATTTTCAGCAATTATATCCATTAACTCTAGCCTGGGCCTGACAAAGAAAATAATATTCTTGACATCAGCTGGGGGCAGACGGCCCGCCTTGAGGGTGAACATCTTCTCCACCTCATGTTCCTATGAGGAGACAAAAACGGTATTCAATCAAGGTATTCAACTCCTGTTATTTTGAAAACTGGTTTCAGAAAGGGCCACATCAGCTGAAATCGATCTGCTAGTTGTTACTGTGACGCCTTATCCAAGGATAGCAACATGGATTTCATCTTCAATTTCCATATGCTGATTATGTAAATTATTAGTTTACTGCATTACACCACCATTAAAGATGGAGGTTCTGCACATCTGGTCTGTGGGAGGCGAATTGGCAGAAGAGCAGTAAGTGATATTCCAAAAGACAGAGTCTGTTCTTGAAGCACATTTTTATTTCTCTGCTATAAGGCAACAATCTAAGACTGGCAAACCACGGTGACAGCATTGGACAGTAAGAATTAGGGTTTGAAAGGCAAAAACTAGGACAGTTTACAGAAATTGTGCTAACAGTCTCTAGAGGCCATTATAAAAACAACAAGGAGTCTGGTGGCACCTTAAAGACTAACAGATTTATTTGGGCATAAGCTTTCGTGAGTAAAAACCTCACTTCTTCGGATGCATAGAGGCCATTATGAGACTGAGGGTCCAAATAGCTTTTGAGAGTCTGAGTATTAATAAGCACAACATGAATGCCATGTAGGGCTTACCTTTAAAAGTGAGTATTGTGCAATTAATCCAAAGGGTCCTGTGAGGTACTCATCCCACACTATTGCCTAGGAAGAAAAAAAAGCCACTGAGAAAAGTCAGTTGCCACAAAGAGGAAAGAAAACCCTGTTGAAGGTGAGCTGCCCTCAGAAGCTCAAACATTTGCTTTCTGAGAAAGTGCGGATTTTAAAAGACAGTCATGAATTAATGGGCGAATTTCAACAACCCTTTGCTCATCTCTAGTTCCTTTCATCAGAGGAGCACAACGTGCTTCATATATGCTAATTAAACCTCCCAAGAGATTTTTACTGAATAGGAAAACCATTCAGCCTTGCATCAGTGAGTCTAGCAAAGAGGAAAGGAATTGGGATGGCTGGACTCTGGGGCAAATTTGGTGCAGCTGCATTGACTATTCTGAAGACAGTGGAGTTCCACTCGGTGCAAGTACAAAACCTGACCCAGTGTCATGGTCAGCCAGTTTAGCAGGGCACCTGGTAAGAGCATTAAGTGAGCTTTCTATTTGCCCTCGTGAAGACACGTCAAAGGCAAAATTTCCTGTGCAGTGACTGGTACATGCTGGGCTCTGCCTGCCTTTCCCCACAGAGGTGGCTACATTTTAATGATGCTGCACAGCATGGACATGGTTTGCGAAGCTGCCAAGAGTCAGCAGTCCAAGCTCTTGTAACCATTTGTCATGACCTCTTTAGCCATTGCCCAGCATGGCTGCTTTTCACTAAACTCCTGTTCTTCATGTACCACAACTCCACTCTTACCTGACTCTACTCTCACAGCCGCCTCCTCCCTCTGCCTCTCCCTATCTGTCCTCCGCTAACTCCACCTACCACTCCCTCCCAGAACCTCCTGAACTCATCTGGCCTGCCACAACCACACACCCTGCATGGTCTTCTGACTGTACTTGAGGCCTACAGGGCAGGGACTCATTTGCTTGGCACATTCTGACCATAGGACAGCACAGCACTGGGGCCAGCCTTACACAATGACTCAGTTTCTAGTCTGAGTTTGCAAAGTGTTTTGGGATAATTTATTACCACTCTTGAGTGGGCCTGTGCAGTGATGTTGCCAGGGGCTCCCAAGGCTCTTCATTCCAGGGGTCCCTAGGGCACACAGGGTCTCAAAGAAGCAGCTGGGCTGTTCCTAACATCTCTTCCTCTGCATGGAAGTGTTAGTCCCATGTGAAGAGGAGTCACTTCCCCAGCTCCTGAGAAGAGCCCCAAAAGGATCATACCGCTGCCGATGGGGAAAGAGACCCGAGCACCCCATGATGCTCTCAAAACTACAGTCCAGGGGAGAGACATGGCACCCGCCCCCCCAGCAGGAGAAATACCCCCGTGAGTCTTGGAGTCAGAGCTCAAATAGAGAGAAGGTAAAGTAGGGGGCGGCCCCAGAGCCGGGGGGGGGGAGGGAGAGGGGGCGGGCCCGCCGGGGGCTCGGAGCCGGACGGGGGGGGGGGGGGGGGGTTGGGGGGGCGGCGGGGGGGGGGGAATATCCCAGAGACAGCAACTTAGGCCCCCGGAGAGGGGGCGCTTAGCTTGGCCGGGCCGGGCCGGGCCCCTCACCTTGGAGCCCGCGCACTTGTCCAGGAACTCGCGCAGCTCCCTGCGCCCGGCCTCCCGCAGCGCCGTCAGGTTCACCCGGCCCGAGCTCAGGTGCGCCGCCATCCCCCGCCAGGCCCGGCCGATCACATGACAGCCCCGATCACGTGACTCAGCGAGGCTCTCCATCTCCCCGCTCAGGCCCCGCCTCCTGGAGCCCCAGGAGGATCCCAGCGGCCCCATCCCCCCCTCGGGCCCGGCTATAACGGCGGCCCCGCGCGCCGGGAGCGCAGTCACGTGATCCCAGGGACAGGGCGGGTGTCGGACCGTTACCCGCGCAGCGTGTTCTGCCCCGGGACATTCAATGAGCTGCGACGAGAGGGGAGCTGGGTGCTGGGATAACGGCCACTGCCCGGGGGGGGG